>NC_022032.1:19022999-19036899 GCF_000317375.1 Microtus ochrogaster | reverse complement strand
TAAAAGTAAAAATACTTTAAACAGATGCCATGAACATTGTCTATGAAGGAATTAAGATCATGCCAACTCAAAATATTCCCTTCTGGTATATTATTTTGAATTAAAGAAACTTGAACAGTAACATACAAAATCATTCTGATCTTCCATTTCTTTAGAGCAAAGTAGCTTTATTTGAAGATGATACAATAATATACATAACTGACTCTAAAAATTTTAGTGGGACAGACCTATGGCTGATAAGTACTTGCAGCCAAGTATCTAGATGCCAGATCAACTCACAGAGATCAGTAGCCCTCCTATATACAAATGACAAATGGACTGAGAGAGAAATCAGAGAAACACCACCCTTCACAACAGCCACAAATAGTAAAAAATATCTTGAGGGTAGCTTTACCCAAGCAAGTTTTATATGATAAAACTTCAAGTCATTCAAGAAAGAATTAAGTTAAAGAAGATATCAGAAGATAGAAAGATCTCCCATGCTCATAGATCGGTAGGATTGACATAGTAAAACTGGCCATCCTACAAAAGCAATCTACAGATTCAATTTAATCCCCATCAAAATTCCAACACAATTCTTGGATCTTGAAAGGACAACATTCAGCTTCACACAGAAACACACACACACACACACACACACACACACACACAAAAGGATAGCTAAAATAATCATGAATAATAAAAGAACTTCTAGGGTATCACCATTTCTAGTTTCAAATTGTATTACAGAGCTGGGTCTTCTGGGGGCATTTTCTTAATTGAGGTTCCCTCCTTTCAGATGACTCTAGCTTGAGTCAAGCTGACGAAACTAGCCAGCACACAGCTTCTACAGCAACAGGATTTACGTGCATATGAAGGCACAGAGACGGAGACAATGTGCACACGGCCTACAGGGGTCTGCACCAGTCGGGGTTCTGGAACTGAAAGGAGAAGTGGACACATGTTCCCACCCCAACCCAGGAGCAACCTCTAATTGATGACCATTTGCAAAGGAAACTTTAGCTTGCTCCTAGGGAGTTTTACTGGGGAAACACACTACTCTAAAGGGTCATTAGTGGATAATGAACAGAAAATGAACTCACCAGGCGGTGGTGGCACACGCCTTTAATGCCACCACTTGGGAGGCAGAGGCAGGTGGATCTCTGCGAGTTCAAGGCCAGCCTGGTCTACAGCATGAGTTCCAGGACAGGCTCTGAAGTTACACAGAGAAACCCTGTCTTGATAAAACAAACAAATAAAAACAAAAACAAAAAATAAAAAGAACTCAGTGGCTTTTTTGGAAGTACTTTATCCCATAATGATATGTCAGGGTTCTTCCTTTTTTGAAAAAAAAATCTTATTGTTTTTTATTTTTGTTTTAATTAAATCATTTTTATTCAACTATTAAATATGTAAAATGGATACACAGATACTATTAATTTAATTATAGCTTCATAGATACCTCTCTAATCGTGAACTCCTTCCTCTCTTCAAAGGCATGCACTATGTAAATTTGTTATTTAACAATCCATTTTTCTTTACATTGTTTTGATAGATGTTTCTAATAGAAACCACTCTTCAAATTAAAGTAATTCTTTCCTATGGCCTATGGATCGTTTTTCATCTTAAAAGTCTGCACTAGGTTCTGTTCAGCTTTCCCATATGTATTGAATCTTTCTATAGTCAGAGAATAAAATTTTAAATCACATGCTCTGTAAGATTACCATCAAATAGTAAAAAGACTAAAAATAATCAAATAAGCAACGGAAGTGATATTAAAATAGCTTGGGATAGTATTTCTTTCAACTAATATAAAATTGCTTAAGACATTAAGGTAGTTATTTGTGGTTACTTGGAACAGTTTGTTGCTAATAAATTCCTAATCTATCCTTGATCTGTAAAGCCATTCTTAAATTGGTAAGTACAATTGAGTGCTAAATGTATTCAGTTTTTATATTCATTAACAGTATGAAAAGATCTGCTATGAAAGGTCTTATGACACATATGTCCTTATTCATCCAGAATACTGATTAGAAAAAAGGATATCTGTGAATACATGATGTTATTGTGTAGATATAAATGACTGGTAGCCTTCTCTGGAATTTCTATACAGAAGTAGGTGAAATTCTGTAAGGAGGATAAATGTCTCCCAACAGGCCTGTGTTCTCACCACAACAGACAATTATCATTTTGCTTCAGGCTCATCTGGTGTCGGAGTTTGCCACACAAGACAAAGTTTGGGTACCAATTTTCAACAAAACTCATAAAACTAAATACATTCATGATGCTAATCAAAGCCAGCATAAATGGTAACGTATCGTATACAAAACTAGCTACCATAAAATAAAACAAGAAAAACAATCTTTTGAAAGAGCTTGGGAGATGGCTCCGTTAGTAAAGAGCACATTGCACAGACACAAGGAGCTGAGCTGGACCACAGAACCTATGTAGAAAGCCTGGCCTAGAGGAAAGGCAGAGACAGGAAAAGCCCTGGAACTTGCTCAGTCTTAGCCATATCTGGAGGCCCAGATCCTAGTGGGAGATAACGTGGATGGCTCCTGAACAGTGTGTTGATCTCTGGCTTCCACACACACACACATACACATATATAGACATATAAAGTAAATCAATAAACCCCCAACTTTAAAAGTTCTTTTCACAAATCATCGGTCACTTGATTATTCTCAATGTTTTATTAGTTTCCTATGAGCCACATATTTTTGTGACCTGAATATTAAGCCTAGGAACTCTTTTCCTTCAAAATTTAGGACTCATTTTTTCTAAATCATAATTTATAAAAATAAAAGGCCAACAATTTAACTTTATGTCAGAAACGCTGTTAGTCTTTTTCCTCAGGCTCGGCAGCGAAGAGGTGATAAGTGCTGAATGCTACTTGCTTCTCACTGAAGTAGGTGAGTTACATTCCTGTGCTTGGGGCCAATCAAGGGCCATTTCCAGCTTCGGAAAGGAAGCCTTCCCTGAGAAGGCGAGCACCAGCCCCATCGACAATACCGTATCATCCTTAGACTCTGTCTCAGTAAAATAGAAAGAGAGAACCGACTCCTGAAATGTGTCTTGTCTTCTGTCCTCTGCACATACACTATGCACAGGTCCATCTGTGTCTGTGTGCACACATGTGCCTCTGTGCGTGTGTGTGTGTGTGTGTGTGCACGTGTGTGCGTGTATGCACGTGTAGACCCACATGCACCCCTTCTCCATCATACACACAACTGTAATACATAAAATTAAATCAAAAAGTGAAAAGTCTACATTTGGAAATTGATTCTATGCTCATTGAGCGCTTATAACATAAACCCTCCTGTGGCTTTTCCAACATTCTTGGGTGTCTTTAAAATTGAACATCTGAAAGGTCAGTTCAAACAAAACCAAGTCACTGGTATACCGCTTGTGACTAAAGTCTTAAGTCACCAAGCTTTTTGGGTTGAATGAATAAGGTACCATTGGGCTGAATGCCTGTCAGGAACAATTAAAACAGCTGGAAGATGGGTTTGGAGTTGCATTCTCAATGGTTAAAATAAGCAAAGTCTAGTGGTTTAAAAATGTATAAAACCGGACTTGCTGAACATAGCAGACAATGAGGACTACTGAGAACTCAAGAATAATGGCACTGGGTTTTGGATACTACTGCACATACTGGCTTTGTGGGAGCCTAGGAAGTTTGGATGCTCACCTTACTGGATGGAGGTGGGTGCTCCTTGGACTTCCCACAGGGCAGGGAACCCTGATTGCTCTTTGGGCTGACGAGGGAGGGGGACTTGATTGGGGGAGGGGGAGGGAAATGGGAGGCAGTGGTGGGGAAGAGACAGAAATCTTTAATAAATAAATAAACGGAAAAAAAGTATGTTCCAACTCCCCCCCCAAATATGTGTATATTGATATGATGGTGCTTAGGTGTGTTAATGTGTTGTCACATATGTCTATGCATGTGTGTATATGTATAAATCAGAGGTATTCATCATGTGTCTTCCTGCATTGCTTTCCACTTATATATCGAAAAAGGGTCCGTTGTTGAACTGGAGACTGGTGATTCACCTAATCTAGCTAGCCAACTCAATACAGGCACCCTTTTTCTGTCCCCAGAGCACTGGGATCACAGCAAAGTTGCCTTGCCCGCTTTTATAGGTACTGGGGATCTAAACTCACACTTCCTTAATAATGAACCACCCTTCTAGGCACATCTACTTCCCTATTAAGTCAAATTTGGCCATTGTCATGTTCGGGTGCAAATGAATGTTAGAATGAGGTGGCAGGGGTTTTTTTCATTCTGTCCTTTCTACTACTAAATTGTCTTTTCATAAGAGTAAAATTTTAAATACAAACTGTTGATTTATTAACTGACTTCTCTTAGTTGTACTGACAGGTTGTTTCAATTGACCTATTCACAAACCTTGGTTCTCGATAGAGTAGGCATATTTGTGCCTTTTCTGAACTTCTCGCATTTTTGCCCATATTTCCCATTTTATGTAATATGAAGGTTAAAACTGGTTATAATTTGTAAATGTTTCCTCCCAAAATGGAAATGAATGTTCTGGGTTGTGCCAACACTATCCTTCAATAAACGTAACCAGAGGTCTTTGAGGAAATAGCTGGTTTATGGATCAGGAACTACACCAAATGAGTATGGAGAAGCTCATGGTGCCAGAAGAAAACCTTAAAATGATAGAAGTATGTTTAAGAGACATCCACATCAGTAGGCAAAGCCAAGGCCCAAACTGGAACAATGTGAAAGAAGAAAAAATAAGACAGCCTTGCATTAGCTGTGAATAATGTGAGTTGCTATCTCAGTACTCTGACAAAATACCCGACAAAAGCAATGTAGGAAAGAGAAGAGATTTAGTCCAACATGGCAAGGAAGGCGGTGCAGAAAGAGAAAAAGAGACTGTTGCATCAACAGTCAGGAAGCAGAAAGTGAAGAATTCCAGAGCTCAGCTAGGTTTCTCCTTTTTATGTAGTCTGAGATTCCGGTCCTTGGCATGGCGCTACCCACTTTTAGGGTGGATTTTCACATTTCATTTAACCTCGTCTAGACAATCGTTTGCAAACATGATCAGAGGCTTGTCTGTTTGGTGACTTTTTCATCTCAGCTGTTAATATTTAGATCTCAATATTGAGCATCATATAACTTCAAATATAAAACAAATGCCCATTGGTTATGATAGCATGAATAAATGAGTAGATTCAAATTAATGGCATAGAGTTATAAATATTCCTTTTAGAAAAAAAGTCAATCTTTGGGATATGGAGCCTGTACCATAACACAGGCCACTAAGGATGAGAACAGGAACACAGGCCACTAAAGATAAGAACAGTGATCAATGTTACTGTAACAGAGCACCAGAGTCCAAATGTCCCCACCAGGGATCTGCCTTGCCTTGCCCAGGTGATGGACTGTATCCACTGAAACTGTGAACCAAGATAAGCTGTTCCTCCCACAAATTTTCCTATTCTATATTTTGTCACAACAATGTGAATAAAACAGTACACTATGAAAAGGGGTAGAAAGTGACTTAGAGGAAAAGAAACCTATTGAGTACTGCTGCCTCAGCCACGTAGTCAAAGACACCATCAGCAGCCATATGTCCTGTTGATACCATGTTCCCATGTGAGCTGATGAGAAGAACCCTTGCTCTGAGGTTTTCCTTTCCCGATCCAATGAACCCAGTTTAATTATGAGAAAAACACATGACAAACTGTCACAGCTCTCAAAAACAAGGAAAGAAACTGTCTTAGCTAATAGGAGCCTAAGGAGGAATGGCTAAATGTAATATGATAATCTGGACAGGATCCCAGGACAGAGGAAGGTCACTGGGTATGAAGAAGGAGAAAGCATGGGCTCTGGTTAAAATAATATCATCATCAAAAAAAACTTGACTAACTATAGTCAAATATTATTTAATATAAGTTTTACTATTAAGCATGGGATATAAGATAACACTTGTCTTCATAATTTTTCTTTTAAAGCTGTTTTAAAATAAAATGTTTGGTTTAAAAACTATAAATGGAAATCTTGCTTAGCCTATCTGCATTTTAGTGCGAGTCAGTCAACAGTTACAAAGCACAAATCTCCTATGATACCCGCATGCCCATCTTCCTCTAGGTCAGGGGCTGTGTGATAAATCTGTGATTCGTGTGGGTCTTAAAACCTAGAGTCATCCTCTATCTGAACCGCTTCTCCCCGTCAGCAGCTCAAGAACAGTGAACTTGCAGGAGAGATCTCTGTTTTTCCTAGCAATACAGAGGACAAATAAGAGACGGTCTTGGGAGAAAGAAAAAAAAATGTAATGGGACCTAGAGACTCAGCAGAGTTGTCCACCAAGTACAGGGAAGAGGGCAGTCGACTTTCATCTCCAGACTGGTCCTTTCTCTCCTTAACCCTAGGTGGTAGACCAGTTGGCCCACACTTCCCAGTGAGTATAGGATTCCATCTCTTATTCCATGATTCTTCAGGGGAAAGTCCAGGAATAAGAGCGGCAGTGAGAAGGCCATCTTACCCTTATGGTAATCCCTGCATTTCAATACGGAATGTGCACATCAGTGCGAAAGGCTGTCTTGGAGAGACAGGTAGATTTTAGGATGATTGCAGGATATGGGTATTTAATGATTCAAGTAGTTTTTAATTCCTCTTCTCCCTTCCCCTCTTCCTCTCTCCCTTCCTCCTCCTGTGATGGTTCTGAGGATCAAACTCAGGACAACACGCATACTTGGCAGATGCTCTGTTGTTGACTTACATGCTTAGCCCCTGCACTGTGTCCTCCTTCAATTATTTCTTATTTCAAATATCCTTACATGGTTGAAATTGATGAGTGTATTATCTGTGCTGTGCAAATTATCCCCTTTGATATCTTGGGAAGGACTCTCTGACCTTGACCTGATCTGAATCACATTATTGTTTTGTTTTCTGCCTTAAAAAATGTATTTTATATAAATTTTGGCTACTATAATATAGCCCTATGAAACATATAAGAATGAAATGGCTCATTTCCTTCTGGTAGTAAATTAAGCTCAAAACGATTTTTAATTCAGAGATATTTGCATTCTTAAATGACAGCTAAAGTCATTTGTGAAAAAGTTGTTTAATGATCTAGAGAAGCATGTGCATATACATAAGCTTGGAATTTATTTTTGGTGTGGTATCTTTGCTCTTTTCCTTATGAATATTATATGTGATAGACCTTCCTGAAAGACTTAACTTCTGCGTCATTTAGCGACATTCTCTTTTGTTGGACGATTCTGGATTGGTTTGTATTATTGTCTCTAGGACCTAAATTTGAGCACTTTCTTCTCATTTTGCTAATTTGGGACTATTCAATTCCATATGCCCATAAGTCTCACAGGCAGAATAGTGAAGTCAGTGCTAAATCTACATGTATTTACCCCAAGTTTTGCTGTTACTATCTTACAATGTTTTATACTTTATGTAGTGTTGCGTTAAACAACAGTGACTTTGCAAGTCATCTGCAAGATACAAACCTTTAAAAGTAAAATTTGCTAAATTTAAAACAGACTTTAAAATTTCCAAAAGGAACTTTTCTGAAATTTAATTTGATCAGAATTCTGCATTCATAAACTTTAGTAAGTTTAGTGTAACTAAGTCTTTATTGAATTCACCAACTCATTTCTCGAAATGTCTTCAGATGGGGAGGGGGTCACACACTGTTCAGTTAAGAAAATGTCAAGCTGAATCTTAGTTTTCTGGGTGGCTTTTTGTCTGATGATGACCTCAGAGTCATGATGACTTTTCTGAGACTAACCATGGAAGTTCTATGAGTATGTGACTCTCCAAAGTGGTCCTATTTTCGTTGGGGATAATTTACTATGTCTGGAATCCTAACACTTGTTTCTCTTAAAGAGAGAAATAATACCAAAGATATTTTGACATTCTGCCAACAAAATTAATATGACCAACAAAAGAATGTCTTCAGACTTGGGGCTTGATCACTTTTGTTTCTGAGGTCACAGATTTGCTGAAAGAAACTTGCAAACCCATTCTCTCCTCTCTGCTCTTCCACCAGGTAAGCTTGTGCACACACATACACAAACACACACACACAGACTTAGATATCACATACACTCACACAGACTCTCACACACACACATGCACAAACACAGACACACACAAAGACTCAGACATCACATACACTCTCATACACAGTCTCTCTCTCTCTCTCTCTCTCTCACACGCACGCACGCACACACACACACACACGCACGCACATTTTAACAACCAGGTCCCATTTGACTAGTCACATACACAACAGCTCTGGGTCACCATACCTTCCCGAGAGAAGCTGACTTCACCTTTATTCTCAGTTTATATTACCAGCAATAGAAGCAAACCTTTCAATGCCCGCAATGTTCCCTTAGGAGTGTATCAGTTGAGCAGGCAGGGAAAAAAAAATCTGGGGGAAGTTTATTATTTTTCCACCAATATATTTGACACCACCTTTGGAAAGGGAACAAAAGGCGCACTGTCAAGAGGACAGACCTGGACAAAATGTTACTGTTTGTTCTTCGCAAGCACAGAGGTATATTTAAGCAAAGAAAGACATTCCATAGCTCTCTTGGGACTTCCTTGCTTTAGCTGAATTTATACCAGTGTGTTCACACCAGCGTGATTCAAACTGAGCTGGAATTTTAAAATGCAGGCCGCTCTTTGCCAATGCTGAAATACCACAGCTACAGAAATTCATATTAGACTTCAACTTGCCCTTAAAATGTCATAGGATATAGAGAGACAGCAATGTGTGTCCACAAGAAATTACAGTAAAGTCGTGGAAATGAGAAGTGCCCTTGTTTGACAGCTTCTGTACCCACACAACAAAGCCTTTAAGTCACCAGGAGTCACCTGGTGTCGGATTAGGTTTCTAGTCCAGGTTTGCTGACACTCATGAAACGTTTGGCAAACAGGGGCCGAGTTTCGAGCAAGGCTAGGAAGAATACTCTGGGAGCCTGTGTGAAATTCGGGGGCCTCGGCTGGGTTTCTCCTTGAGTTTCACATCCGAACAATCCAGTACTTCAAAGTAAACTAAAACAGAGGGGCACGAGGAAGAAGGGGCAAACAGGACCTGGCATGGCTCGCCGGGAAGGGGTCAACAGTCTCCTGTCTGGAAGACTCATTTCTTCCTGATGCCCTTGACTGTGCATCTGTGCTAACAGCACGGCTGCAGACTCCAGGAAGACAGCTGTACCTGACACTGCTCCCAAGCCTTCCCGCTGCTCAAAGGGACCATCCCAGATCCTCAGAGGTCCTTGAAAGCAGTGAAGCCCTCGCTCACAGTAACAGGGGGAATGCACAAGTTGACCAGTTCCAGAAATAAGACGGTTGATGTGTTCATTATAGGGGACTCACAAGTTCACCAATCACAGAAATAAGATGATTGATATGTTCATTCTAATGTGGAGACCGAGAGGCCGCATAGCAAGGCAATGATGCTGACCCTTTTCCAGGCTTTCCTGCTATAGTCCACAGGCCGGAGGGGAGAACTCCGTGTACTTCTGCTTGAGGAGGAGCATTCCTGGAACATTCTCCCTTCCTCTGCCCCATCAAGTCCCCTGTGGTGGCTACTGGCTTCGTCTCCTTACAAGGGTCACAGAGCAGACTGCATCAGTCCCTTAGAGTCACAGTCTGAGATCTCACAGCCTCTTCTGACTATTAGGAGCCTAGGATTAGGCTCCTAGCCTCCAACAGACAGGGACAATATTAAGAAAAGAGGAGAAAGCAAATGCACTATGTATACAGTTCTGAAAGTAAAGACAATATTTAAAACTGATTAATGGCTGGTAAAAGTGTTAAGATTCCATTCATTTCAGGAAGCACCCTTTGTTTGTTCCATTAAACTCCTCAGCCCATACATCAGAGAAATTTCACTCAAACTTTTGGCTACTGAATATTTTCTTTTTTAATTTATTTTACTTTTACTTCTTTTTAAAATTTCTTCTGCCTTTTTCTTCTGTCTTATTCTTGTTACTCAAACGACCACTATGCTATTTAAATGCTTGTTCTTCTGGTTTTTGTTTTTGTCTTTAACCAAAACTCTTTTGGTAAAAAGCATCTTGAAATGCCAAAAGTTTCAGTGCTCATGCTTTTAAAAGCAACAATTAGGCCTCAAGGCACATGGTAATTTTGGGGAAGCAGGAGACTCCAGTGGGGTTTGACAGAATCTGTTCTATGAACTGCCTTGGCTACTTGCTTTTAGATATCCTGGAGCTGAGTCTTGCTAAAACCGTGGTTCTCAAACTGTGGGTCGCGACCCCTAGGGTGCAGAAGAACCCTTTCATGGGGTGGCCTAAGACCATTGGAAAGCACAGATATTTACAGCACGTTTCATAGCAATATCAAACTTATTTTTATGAAGTAGCAAGGAAAATAATTTTGTGGTCGGGGTCACCACAGCATGAGGTCTGCACTAAAGGGTCACAGCATCAGGGACGATGAGGAGCACTGTGTTAGAATAGTCATTGTGATGAAAGAGCTACACAGGAGGACGTTTTTCTTTAAGTCGCAGGCTCCTTTAGAAATAAGATCTAAATCATAGCAACAGAAGAAGCTAAGCCAGTAAATTATCTGAAGGAATAGCTATCAAAGCATTAAGGAAGAAAAAAAAAAGCCTTTTTACTGAGCATAGTAAATACTCACAATCAAAGTAAATGCTGTAGTTGAGGTTAAAGTCCACAGATCAAAGGGCTTTGCAAAATGTCAAGTGCAAGCATAAGGAGGGACAGGGGGGTGGAGAGCCAGATTACTAGCCAAAAATGTTTACTGTCAAAAAAAAAAACAAACAAAAAACCCGTCGTAAAATCTACCTCGTAAGAGAGCAGCTTAGCTGAATTTCAGCATGGGGAAGGAGTTCCCAAAAAGTCAATCATCCCAAAGGACACTAGGAATTTAAAACCCAACAACAACAATAATAATGATAAAAAATAATGATAATAATAATAATAATGATAATAATAATAATAATAATAATAATAATAATCCAGTCTTCGAACAACTCAGTCCACACCAGCCGGAAATATAGCGGCTAAGAGCCGGGCATACCATAAGATAGCCACCTGGCCGTCCATCAAGAGCATTCACTAATACACTGTCTTTACTCAGGTGGGCTGCATCTTGTTTAAAGAAAGTTAAAATAAGAGAGCAGTCTAAACAACGAAATGATGGTGTCTAGAGGTCCTGTCACCCCTGTGGGAGTCGCGGAACGAGAACTCGGAAGCAGCACTCAGCAGCAGGCGGGTCTGTGTGGCAGCCACTGGGGACAGAGGGCTTTAGGCAAAGTTTACAACTACACTCACAAAAATATGCAATGATGCTGCTGCATCCCAGAAGCAGGGTCTACCTAGGAACCCCCCGGCCTTCTTCTATGTTTGCTAAAAAGTTACTTTAGAGACACTAGTCATGACCACCCCAGAAAAGTTATTCCGAGTAAAAAAAAAACAAACCTTACCTTGAAGAGGCTGAACTTCACTGTTGCTCCAGCAGAGGAAGCGGGAGTCAGTGGCCTTTTCCCGTGTAGAGATTGTTTATTTAGCCCTTTTTAAAAAGGTCTTGACCTCCAGAGGTTTAAGATTAAGTCCAATCCAAGTGTCTGCAGGGACGAAAAGGGGGACCCGGGGGTCAGTAGAGAAAGCAACTGAGAGAAGCAAAGAGCCTCAGCTGCTGGGTGGTGCTCCCAGCCTGAGGGCATTTGAGCTATTTTCAGCATTACCAGCAGCTGGACTTGTCTGCTAAGGGCTGAGAATGCCTTGCCCAAATCCCCCCCCCCCACGCCCTGGGGGGGAAAACCAACACAAACCAGGAAACCCACAACAACTTGGTTCATTGTGCAAATATTCATTGAAATTTTGAGGGAAACGGCCGCGCTATTGAAAACACACACACACACACACACACACACACACACACACACACACACACACACACTTGATTGAATCTTAAAGGAACACGGTACCTTGCTCCAACCCTAAAGTTTTCAAAAAGGTTTACCTGATCAGTAGAAGAAAGAAAGACGCTCCGGCACACTGACCGGGGGACTTCTGAGTATCTCTTGCTTGCTCACAACAGGTCTTAAGGCAACGTTTTAGGTCTCCCAGCTAAACATCAGCTACCAGCCTGTTCTTAAGACCACAGGCAAATGGTTTCTTTCTAGCGCAGACCTGCATGTCCACTTTAAGCGTGCTATTTTTGAAACCTACCGGGTTAAGCCGATGACATTTCTTATCTGTTGGCTAAGACTGGAGACCATCCAATGACATGATGCAGAGAGGCTTCTGCCTCCACAAACCCAGGGGTTTGAAAAAAAAAAAAAAAGGAATAAATGACACTGGCTCGCCGTGACAGGCAAACTTAGAACTTTGATTTGGTTTTCCGAATGAATAACCACAGGTTGTGTTCATGTATTCATTCAGTGAGCATGTACGTGGCCAGCCGTTCTCAGCTCACTGTAGGCTGGGAACTCTGTGAATACAAAAAACGGGCAACTCAGTGTTGCCTTGGCATTTGCAGGTTTATTATACTCAGGCTGCAAGCGTAGGTGGAAACAGAACCAAGGTCTCTTTTTACCAAGGCTGAAGTAAAGGATGGTGTCCGCGGGCACCCTTGTTTCATGAGGCCTTCACTATGCCACGTGTCCTACCTTGTTTGCTATCGCTCCGATACACACCATGACCAAAAGCAACATTGCGAGGAAGAGGTTGATTTTATCTGATGGATCACAGGCCTTCATTGAGGGAAGTCAGGGCAGGAACTCAAGGCACAATCCTGAAGCCCGAAACTGACGCATGAACTATGGAGGAGTCACGCTTCCTGGCTTGCTCAGTGTAACCCAGGACCACCTGGGTCCAAGAGTGGCCCCGCCCACAGTAGGCTGGGCCTTCGCATATCAATCACTGATGAAGAAGATGCTCTCCAGGTTAGCCCACTGGCAATCTCTCAGTTAAAGTTTCCTCTTCCCAGAAGACCCTAGCTTGTGTCAAAAGACCAAACAGCACTTCCACTAGGAAGGAAAGGCGGTGGCTCTACCAAGCAAATAGCGCAATATTTTTTTTAAAGCCTTGATTCAATGAAGATGAATTCCCCTGCTCTTTTGTTCCTGTATCCTACAACACAGAAACATGGGAGCAGACAGAAAGCAATGCTTTACTCAAGAGTTACAGGAAGACTCTCCGGTTGTTTTGTGCTTTGTTTGGAGACAAACATAAAACCAATTCCTTTGTTGCTTTAATGACATTGGAAATGACTTTTAAAATACTGGTTCAGTCTGGTGGAGAAAGAAGTATGGTATATGGTGAAATATTTGAGCCAAGTTCATTATATACTAAAATGATGCAGACATTCTAATTTAAAATAAACCTATGAATTAAATTTGAGGTATCTTAATTATAACCTTAAATATGGTTAGCTTTGATTTTAAAATATTTACCAGCTTTAAAATACCATTATAGAATACTGCATTTTTCTGTTTGATTAAATAGTCCTATTTTACCAAGTGTTACTTAACCTACTAGTTTAGAACAGACACTTGTTTTAGTTGTTGAATGCTAATCCTACCAATAAAGAGTTGAGATCTATTCTCATACAAGTTTCTTAAAATTATTTTTATTTGTTTTCCCCTTACAATACTTTATTTACAAAGAGAAACATTTTTTCTCAGTGTGGCTCCACGAGAAACTATAAAAGTTAATGACACAAATAAGGATTAACGATCTGACTATTAAGTCGGGTATTATTTTTAATTCCCTGCTGCCTGCTTGCCACACCAATCCCGCAGGAAACTCATTGCCCCACTCTCCTCTGCGTGGTCACGTTACCTCAGAGTCTGCACTCAGACAAAGAGGTTATGAATCTGGTCCCCGCCTGCACTTAACCTCCATCCTGTTGTCCACTGTGCCTCGCTACAGTCTC
>NC_022032.1:19008972-19022521 GCF_000317375.1 Microtus ochrogaster | reverse complement strand
AGACATCAAGCATATGTTAATGGTACAGGAGGGTCAAGTCTGATGTTTCTATGTAACTGTTGTGATAGTATCTGAACTGTGATACGGATTATAGTCATTTATATTCTCTTTCCTTTCTAAAATAAATCAGTTTAGGATAATCCATGAATGATTATATTTAAGTGAACCTCTACCTTGGTCCAGAGATGTGAGAACAACAGGCAAAATATCTGGGCAGAGATGTGGGGTCTGTGATAGAAGGGTGGGGACCTAGACATGAGAGACCTGGTTAAAATTCAAGGCAGAGCCAGATGCTTCCGTAGTAATTGAATGTCTTGCCTTTTGGATAAGCACGAGACAGACTCCGGATGCTGGAATAGGAGGAATCTTTTTGATGGAGACTCGTGAACACAAAGCAGAAGCAAACGTTGAAAAGGCAGATCACTTGGGCGTTTTCTTTTCTCTGTCCACGAATCTCCATGGTTCTGAGACCAGTGATTTTTTATTACGACCGTGCCCACTAGGTTTGCTCTACGCAAACCTAGAGGGTGTTCACACCCCAAGGGAGAATCTTGTTAACTCAAGCAACACCCCAATTAGAACCACTGGTTAGGCAGATACATGATTGGTAAGAGGGAGAGAGTCTTTTTGTTATTCTTTCCTACACCACTGCACCACCCTAAATAAACGAATAGTCCAGTTTGGAGTTGAATAACTTCATCAGCCTTTCAAACATACTCCTCGCTGTTGCCAGTGGCCCCAGAGTGCTCGGTGCTCCAGAGAACTTCATAAAAATAAAGTCACACTGGAAAAGAACATCTGGGCTCACACTGGCAGCATTTCAGAGTTTCCACAGACTGGAGCTCTGCGGCAAGGTGCTGGCGTGGCTCTGGGTCCTTTCCCTAGCAAAGCAAAACAGATGGGGAGGGATAAATGAGATGAAGCCACACCCCCACCTTCACTTTACTTTTCAGGTGTTTTTCCTGTTGGGTTTGTTTGTTGTTGTTGTTGGTTGGTTTTTGTTTTTTGGTTTTTTTTTTTTGTTTGTTTGTTTTTGGTGGGGATACTTAAGAAAAAAAAAAACTTTAAAACATGTGATGACCCCAAGGCTCAACGGCTAACGTGTGGCTACACTTGGCAATTATCTTGAAATAACATGATGATTTCCAAGAATGTTTCTGTGCAACTTCTTCAGCTCATATAGTTTGAAGCTCTTAAGAGTTCCTCTCTCAGGAGAACCGAGGCTTCTCCATCGCGGCCTCCTCCTCGTACTCTGTTCTTTGGGAGGATCTCGGGAGAAAGGAAGCGAGTGTAGTTTTCCCAGGAATATTGTTTTCGAGAGTTCACCCCCTTTGAAAAGTGAATTGTGCCGCGGATACCCCAAGGCTTTCGCCTTCCCAGTTCAGCGGCATTGTCTCATCCAGGAGAACAATGTCTCCTTCTCTCGGGCTAATGCCTTAGTGGTCTGAGGCAGCAAGAGCGGCCAAAGCATTGGCACGGGTTTCAAGGATGCCTTGAAAAGGGTGCCAGTCAGACTTTCTTACTTACTATAGAAATCGGATGAAACTGAGTTAAAGGAAGGCGTGCAAAAGAACATAAAATAGAGCGAAGGTTAGGCACAGTGGTTCGCTTCAGTCGGCCTCATCCAAGTGAAGCGCGGACAAGAAAAGCAGTGCTCTTACTTAGTGTTAGCAGGCAGCAAGCATCTTTCAAGCCACCCTCAGGTCTGCTGTGAAAGGAACAAGATCAGCACCCTAAGCTGGGAAACTGAGGTCCAAGACGAGGGCCTGATCACTCACAGAGCTCTCCTCTGTACTTGCTTTCTGAGCTAAACTCTAAGACCTTACCAGCATTAGAATCTGTTTCCATTTGGGGTAGCACAAGTTCCTCCGACTCCTGTAGCTATATGAGGGCTGTCACATCGTGCTTCTTTTTCTAATTACTTCCACGGCCGGCTTGTTGATGGTCAGATGGTTTTCAGAGGATTGTTCTGTACCCATATATAATGTTATACCCGGAGTCTGGGCTTTACCAAGTGAAGCTCAGATCTTGATGAAGGGCTAAGCAACTATTATCAGACACACAGGTTTCGTAAAAACAACTTCTTAACTTTTGTTAACTTTTCCAGTTAAAACTTTACTGATTGTAAAGTCGCTGTTTGAGGAGATGGAGAGATGGCTCAAGGGCTAAGAGCTATCCCCGCTATGTAACTGTACCCACCTAACAAGCTGGGGGAGAAATTCCACAGGAGATTCCTGGGGTTCGCTGAGCTCTAGATTCAGGGAAAGGCTCTGACGCAAAGCAATAAGGCACAGAGTGATGGAACACTCACACGTGCATGTACACACATAAGCACATAAGTTTAAATTCATTAGTTGACTATGCATTTAAAAAGTATCTATGCAGCTTATTTAATCATGATTCAGATTTTCTTTGTATTTATGCTCTATTTGAAATTAAACACATGCAAAAGTGACTAAAAAGACTATGACAGCTGTTGAGCCTCCTTAGGGTGACCTGCTTAAGATCCTACAAGATTTGTATCTGCGTCTCTTCCTCTATTACCCTTCTTCTAGCTCTCTTCCTTCCAGCTTCCAAGCGATATGTTCCACACTTAGGGCCTTGACATACATAATGTTCTTGGATCAGAACCTCTGCATTCCTGGTTCAGCAGGTCATGCTCTGCGGAAGTCACCATGCCCTTCCTCCGGGAAAGCCTTCCACAACCCACCTCTGAAAGAGCCGTGTTCCTGCCAGGTCAAACCAGGCACGTTTGTTTGAGTGACTGACTTATAAGTGCATCCCCAAGCCTTTTCCCCACTTCTTCCTTCAGCGGGATGCCCCACGGGTATCATAGAAAGAACATGCTGCAATTTTGCTTGTTGGGTAAATAAATAATTTAAGAAATTCCTCAAAAAAATCTTAAGTAACACAAGCACGTTTTTCTTATATGTCTACTAGAAGTTGTGAAGTAAAGTTTCTTATAAAAACAACCCCCTCCAAAACCCTACCACATGTTCTAATTAAGCAGCTGTTTCCAGCCACAGGGACTACTGCGGTGTCTCTTCATACCTACATAGTGTGCTAAAAAGTTGTTGGAAGAGGCAGGTGTCACATGTTTCCCACAGGATTTAATAAATCCTGTTATCCCAATAAATTTGTGTTTGCTTTTTTAAAAATAAATTCGGAATCCACTGTTCCTACACACCTAAATCATATCTTCAGAATTTTTCTAAGACCCCTCTGACATTCTGTTCAGGTGAATGAAGCCCTCAGCGGAGGTCCCCAAGCAATATTTCTTCTGATTAAGAGAAAGATATATTATTCTACGTTTTATTAGATGGTTACACTGTTTCTCGGAAAGCCGTGCCTGATATTTATACGGCAGTTCAGGAGCGCGCAGTTAGGCAGGAGTTGCGTGGCACACGCACTGTTGCTAACAACACTCATGCCGGTCTCTTCCCCATAGTGTGAAACTCAATTTCATTTGGATCATGCATTGGTTAGAACCACAAATGAATTACTAGTAGATGATTTAGAATCCAGAAGAAGGAAATTCTGTCTTCCGGTAAAGGGGCAAATCAATGCCACCAGAAGAGGAAAGGAGGAACTTTGTGGCGCGGCGGCAAAGCAGGAGTGAAAAGTTCATTGAGGTCAATTCGCGGACTCTTTACCTCCTGCATTCCAAATGGCTATGCAACCTTTTGGACTCAGGAATACTTGGTACAGGCTAGCAATGTTTTCAAATGTGTCTTCTTGTTCATAGTCTTGGATAATATGCAAATTACACTTTGGTGATCATGGGGCATAATGACAATATAGTTCCTGATTCGTCTAGTAAATGAATAAATTAACCCAACAGTCCATGGCATGGCATCACCAGTGGACAATGATTTGATCAGTTGTATATGTCTAAGCAAGGAAGCATCTAGAAAGAAAAAGGACAGGGCTCAGTGACCCTGGGAGGCTGACCATAGGGAGGCTTCTGGAGGGGGTGGACTCCTTCCCAACTCTCGCCCTACATGTGTGTCTCTTCATCTGTGTTCTATTCTTTATCGCCCACAGTAAACCAGATAATATGATTCCATAAGATCCTGATTCACTCCAGAAAATTACCTGAACAAAAGGAAGGGAAGTGGGGACTCCCATTTGTAGCTGATAATTCGTAAGCTAGGTTAAACGACAACAACAAACAAACAAACACAAAACATGCAGTTTGCTTGGGATTGGCACCTGAAGTTTGGGGAGTTTGGGAAGTGTGTACATAGCCTGTAGAACGCCAGTTCTATGCATGATGGCCCTGTTGGGGTTCAAAAGACCCTTTTGTGGGGGTCACAGATCAGATGTCCTACATATCAGATATTTACAGTATGACTCATAACAGTAGCAAACTACAGCTATGAAGTAGCAACAAAATCATTTTCTGGTTGGTGGTCACCATGACCACCAACACGGGGAACTGTGTTAAAGGGTCACAGCATTAGGATGGTTGAGAAGCACTGCTGTAGAGTCTGATTCTATTGTCTAGCATCTAGACTCCAGATAGTGTCAGAGCTGACTCAGACTAGAGGAGCCCAGGTATCATCCACTATAAACTGACTGGGTGCTTGCTGGGTGGGAGAAATTTATACATCCTTTGAATGCTCCGAAGCTTTATGGTTGTTATTAAATAAGTGTATAGGAGAAACTGAAGCTGATTTTTCCCACTATATCACATACACACACACACACACACACAAACACACACACACACACATATATTACACAGAAAGATAGTTACACAGAGAGAACACAGAATGCTAGAAAAGTGTCTTTGTATCTCATAAAGGTCAAGTATAAAAAACATACCAGCATTCAAGAATTAAGAGGGCTGGGAGTGCATATGGGAAGACCTGGAGGAGGAGCAAGTTCAATACCAGCCTGGGCTAAATATTCAGATCCTATCTCAAAAAAAAAAAATCAAACAAACAAATAGATCCTATTGAGTACATAATAAAAACTTCTTCCAATATAGACTTATTAACATTGTCCATATTATGACTTCCCTAAACCCAAGCCTTCCTACCTGTTTCTGGGGCCCGCTGGCATGCTTATCCACAAAGGCACAGATCCACCTCTAGCCCAATGCTGCTATCATTCTGTTTATTCCCAGATGGGGCAGACAAGGCCCTGGTGCTTAGATGCCTGGGACCAAATCATCTCTGGATTTTCACAGCTTCTATGTCTACTGCAGTATGCCTACAAATGCTCTCTTGTTCGTGACGTCGTTACACAAAGAAGTCAGGAAGGACCAGCATTAGCCAGCAAAGCCAACCCCCACCAAATACCAACAGTGGTTCCTGTCACGGCCACCCTTGTCCCGCAAGGATGATGCCACCACCGGAGCTCTTCTCACTGCAGTTTTATTCCAGGACTTTTTACACTTCTCTCTCTCTTTTCCCCTCTCTCCCCTTCCTCTCTCCTCTCTCTTTTTTTCCTCTCTTCCTCTCTCTTTCCCTCTCTCTCTTGACCTCTCTCTCAGCCCTTAAGTAGGCATGGGCTGCCAACCCCGAACTGCCAGGTGGGCACTGCCCATAGGCCCACGCATATGCAGGCAGCTGATAACCATTGCGTGATCATAGCATAGGTCAGGCCTTAGCCATCTCAGGAGTTGATTATACATCTCCATCAGGTGTGATACCATGCAGCTCGCTACAGGTTCCGCTACAGAAGGAAACAGCAGAGATGAGCTCTTTGGGAGACATGCTAAGAAATGAGGAACTTTAACTAAATTCTTACAAGACATGATGGGGTGATTGAATATTCCTTTATAACCTCTGGTCTGAGCCGTAAGACTGGACAGACAGGGAACGGTATCCAACCTGCCGGTGGTTTTAGAAAATGTTCACATTTATACCCAGCAGTGCCTTCATTTTCTCATCAAGTAATTCTTTAAAGATATTTTGCCTGAAGATCCTCCTTGAGTCTATTTTTTTTTTACAGTCAACATTCCATATTTATTGCCCTTGTCAACAAACACTCTGTGTTTACTGTGCTTTAGAACATGTCCATGGGCCACATTGGTTTCAACACACTGAGGACCCGTTTTCTGCTTTCTTCATTAGATGGGAGTCTGGAGAATATAGAAATTTGCTTTCCCATACTTCCTTGTTTGCACCCTGTCTAATAAGCTACACGGCGTGCAAAATGTCACACACACGACAACAACACAAAACCTCCCCAGCAGGCTGGTTTTGGTCCTGTGCCATTTTGCCTTGTCCTCCTGTTATGACGGAGACGACCTGTTATCTCAGGAAGCCCACATTAAGGGCCAGATAACGAAGGTGAACCAGATGGCCTTTGCTTGAGCTCCCTGTCTGAAGCAAATCCAGCCTGTCAAAGGTTTTCAGAGCTATTCAGAGTTGATCTGTCTCTTAAAGCTGGACTCAATGAACACAAGCGTCTAAGAACAACTTTATTACATCAGGCTGGCTGAAAGATAACGGGGACAAATGGGCCTGCCCTTAAGATACCACGTAAAAATAGATTCAGAAATGTAACTCTAGATATCAACACCAGCACTCAAAACTGTCCTGCAGTAGGTTTCAGGCCCATGGAAGTAAAAATGGCATAGAAAATACAGTCAAGATGCCCGAAGTCACAGCAGGTTCAATATTTGATTTATTTTTCTCTCTCTCTCTTTTTTTTTCCCTAAATATAGTAAAGAAACCCTACAGTTAATGGTCAGTGATGCCAAGAGAACTAAGAACACAGCAATAATTGTCAGGAAAGCCAGAACAGGAACCCAGTGTTTATCCTGTTCTTGGTGGACACGGCCAGATCATTGTTCAGAAAACTTTGAACGGGGTCACTTACGCAGCTTACCCAAGCTTTCAAAAATCTCAATAGAAAGGTGGAATTTTTCCTTGTTACAGAAAAGACAGTTTGAAGACTTATTCCTGGTCAGAAACAACAGTTCTACTTCTGCCTTTCTGAGAACAGTGGATGTAACTGAGCTGCAGCTGTATGGGATCAGGAAGCATGCTGTTTCCCAGAACCCAGTATGTGGGATGACACACGCACAGGAATTATTCTCAGCACTTTAGTTTTGTTTTTTTTTTTCTCCTCTGGTTAAATAGTTTAGTTGAAGGAATAAAGAGAAATGACAACATATATGATCAAGTAGCAGGGAGTCAAGTATGCATTTTGATTTTTTATATTTTTTAAGGTGACATTTTAAAATGAGATCATTTTTGAGATGTTTCCCTTATCCTCTTCTATTCATTCATCGAGAGTCTAAGCGTGAAATTTTTATTACAATTAAAATTGGAGGAAAACTTTAAAAAAAGAAAGAACTAAAGAATCTGGCTGCTACCATAGAATCTGACAATTGTTTCTGACTGTTATGGCCAGTTTGATAACATGTGCTTTAGATGTTGTCTTTGGGTTTCTATAACTGTGATGAAACACCATGACCAAAAGCAACTTGAGGAGGAAAGGGCTTATTTAGCTTATATATCCTGAATCACTGTCCACTGAGAGAAGTCAAAATAGAGGCTCAAGCAGGTTAGGGACTTGGAGGCAAGAGCGGATGCAGAGGCCGTGAAGGAGTGCTGCTTACTGACTTGCTCAGCCTGCTTTCTTATAGAACCCAGGACCAGAACTAGGTGCTCAGGAGTGGCACCACACACAATGGCCTGAGCTGCCCAACTCCTCCACATCACTAATTAAAGATGCTCTACAGGCTTGCCTACAGTCCCAAGTTATGGATGTATCTTCTCCATTGAGGTTCCCTCATCTCCGGTGACTCTAGCTTGTGGCAAGATGACATCAAAACTAGCCAGGAACAATATCATAATAATACAATAAGAACCATCACAACATTTTTCTCCTGTGATTGCTGTGCAGCTCCAGTGATTAGCACACGGGAAGCTGTTGAGACAGTGTTGGCACAACAGTGGGTGCCACCTAAGTGGAGGTTGCTACCATGGCTTATCTTCATCATTTTGGTGACACACAGTGCTGTGGTTAAAAGTATGGCCTCTTGGCATAGTTCTGAGTTTAAAATCCCCCTTCTGCGCTGTTTAAACTCCTTGATTTGGGCACATCTGAGCCCCGAATCCTTCACTTTCAACAGGGGATACAATTCATGACTGGAGAGCCTTTTATTGACAACTGAATCCACGGCAGAGGGAAACACTCCTGGTACACAGTCATCATCAGGTTGTGATTTTCAAGAGCTACCCAGAAAAATGCTTTCTGAAAGTAATAAATTAGCTGAAAAAAATATATGTACTTTTAGTTTGCTGGTGGGAAAATGAAATGGATTGAACACACCTGGATATTGAATTTAATTATCTTATAGCTTATTTCAAATAGCTCACATTCTGGGTTTTGCTTTTTCCCGTTTTAATTTTAAATACGAGTTTATGGAATTGTCAGGCAACCAAATTAAGAAATTCTCATCTCATTTCAAGTTCTGTCCTGTGGCTGATTGGATAGTCTCCTTAAATCAATGATATTATCATCTCATACGTTAAAGCAGAAGGCTGAAGTGGAATGCTATTGGTATTAAAAGGAACGGTTTGGAGGAAGCGGAAGAGAAGCTTTGCGATTTATAACCCTGTGCATCTTGTTACAAACACACACTACCTTTTGCCGGCTGACTGTAATTATAACTAATGATAGCCGAAGTCCGAGCTCTGTCTACTAAAGTGATGATTACCTTGCTAACGTGAGGGGTGGAGCCTTTTAGAGTCAAGCAGTTCTGTGCTCCGGGCTCAGCTTCCCCACGGGCAAACTATGCTATTTCAGGGGAGCTACTTGATAAAATATAATATGCAGACAACAGTGTCTACCTAGTTGAGAGCCTCATGAGAGAATTAAATAAGACTGTGAAAAGTGACTCCAAGTAAATGCATGCTGTAGAAAGAGATTTACTACCATGGTAGGCATTTGACTTTGTCCTAATAGACTGTAAACTCTTTGGACAGGACCTTCCTTTGTAAACTTGAATGTAGGGCCAGTGAGATGGCTGAGCAGGTCAGCACCTGCTGCCAAACCTACCCATCTGAATTCTACTCGTGGTACCTGCAGGGTGGGAGAAGAGAACTGAGTCCCACAAACCCTGTTTGCATGAGCTGTAAGCCTGCTTGCCCATAGCCTCCCACTCACACATAAATAAATAAAAGCATCAAAAACTTGAATACAGCCAGCTCTTTGTGTGGTGTCTGGTAACTGAAAGTGATGGGTGAATATATGATCCAATAAAAAGCTAACATGAGAGGAAAATGAAAACAGCAGCAATGATGAATACAAGGTGACTCCGGTGTAAACAGGTATGGGCTAAGTGAATAGACACACAAGAAAGGAAGCCAAAATGAACGGTAAACCAAAACCATTTTCTTCACAGGACTTAGAGGGGAGAGGTCATCTATGAACACAGAGAAAGGCTGTCACACTGACGGTGACAAACGATCTCACTTAGATTTTCTTCACATTTAACTTTTAAAGGGGCACATATTGTATCTTCGGGAATATATTCATTTGTCACAACAGTCATCTGAAGGAGAAATCATAATGCACCGCCCTGATTATTGATGCAATGCTGGAGGGTATTGTAAACATCCTCTTGAAGTTGAATTATCACAACTGTGTGCATCATTTCATTATTTTGTATGAAGATGGTAACTGCCTTCGGCTCTTGATTTCTTTGAGTCCCGTCTGCTTTCCTTAAATTCAGAAGCATTTTGTATGAACCTCACTTCCAATTTCTGTATACTCCTCTACCCTCCTCTGTGTCTCCCCTGCCAGTGTCTCCACCTTAAGAACTCATGATCTTTATGGCAAATTCCAGTGAGACACATCCATGAGGAGACTTAGCATGTTATTCCTAAGCCAGTACTTCACAAATCTGGTACATTCTGGAGACTTCCAGGACCAGTTCTGACTTTAAGCATTGGTTACCTTTCATGTATTCTTAAATAATGGCTGGAAGAAACATCCAAAGTCAACAAGCCTTTGGATTTTGAAAATTAAGAGTGTGAAGGATGAATATATGGGAAAACCATTATTAAACAAGGGTCTGAGGGACGTTGTTCTAGTTCGAGATAGAGAGAAGGTCACAAACAGGGCTGATGGCTTATTTAGGATGGTCTAGTGTTCCCAAAGGTTCCTGTGGATTTGTGCCATGGGCACAGGGTTTGATCCAGTGCCAACTGCTTCTTTCTTTGCCAGGGAACAGCCTTGATTGAGACTTGTTGTTCAGACCCTGATGAACTCACTGGGCACAACAGCCCGCTCATTTAAGTATCCGGTGCTAGTTGCGATGGGGCAACAAAAAGAGGCCTCTATGAAGAAAAGAGACACCAGTAGCTGAGACGGTGAGAGCTGCAAAAATTTGAGATGGGAGGAATAGAATATCTTCTAAAGAGAAAGACAGACTTCGGATCACTGAGGCTGAAAACGAGGTCCATTTAATGAAGGCATTAAAAGACATCCAAGGGCAAAATGATCTCGGAATCAGTTATCAAAGGAGAAAATGTCATGTAGGATAATTAGAAAAAAAAGTGATTCAGGAATCGAGGTAATTCTTAGAGATAATTAATTCCGTGAGTGTGAGGATAACTTAATCAAATGCTTCTAGAAACAAGAAAGGCACTCACAGTTGAAAATATTTCATAGCATTCTTCTGTGGTTTGTCTATTGGTTAAGTCTAAAAGTTACACCATGTAAAGAATCTTACCTGCAAACACAGATAAGGAGGTCAAAATTCAGGTTGTGTTGGGGCTTACACATACAGTGCCGGATAAGGGAAGGAGGATTGGAAAGGTTAGGACAAATGGTGACCATCATTTTACCCATCCTGAGCTGTAAACACTGACGCTCGGTCATTCTGTAATGTGACCTCTATGTTCTTGTTACCTGATTAGGATCTACCCACTTGGCCTCTTTAAAAGACGCACACACGTTTAAACACATCTTTGAGCCTCCAAGATGGACTTGAGTACCACTTTCTATTTGGGGCAGCTACAAAGGTGCTAGAAATTTCGAGCTGTAAGACACACCGTGACCTATAAACTGAAGAACATGAGCTGGTGTAGACAGGATCCCAGGGTTATAGGCTGTGGGCTCCAGCCATTCTTTTAGGTGTTTGACTTTCTGATTCTGACCAGGTCTGGTCATCTTTGTTGTGATATTTTTCTCATCCTTCAGTTAATAGCATAACTAATATTCTTTCTTGTCCTCAAAACTCAGCTGAAGGTCTAATTTTTAGGGCTACTTTTTTTTACCTCTCTGAGATGACCAACAGATACTTTTTTTTATTCAGAGGAAATGAGCTGATTTCCTTTCCCTTCTAACCTGCCCTGAAGGGGACACTCCATTCTCATTATCTCCAGATGAATTAACTGGAGGGTACTCAGAGTTTAAAGTTTCTGTGAAGGAGTTTTTAAAACAAAGACATAATAATTTCATTATTTATCAACATACAATTTGTCAAGTGAATAATAAAATATTTATAAAGATATCTTGTATGTTATTTAACTACATAGACTATGTTATGTATTATTTGGTAATTATGTATAATTTAGTTATTGTAGTTATATTGATTTCATAAGAAATTATGTAAATATAGCTTAAAAATAAACTATTTCTCTTATATTCTCTTCTCATTTAACTTTTAAAGGGGCAAACATATTGTGTCTTCAGAATATATTCATTTGTCACAACAGTCATTTGAAGGAGAAGTCATAACGTACCGTCCTGCTTATTGATGCAATACTTGATGACCTTCTCCTTTAAAAATTCAAAGTTGATGGAAATGGTCAAGATACGGACTTGTTAAGCAGTTTACAAATCTTGCTTCTGGACCATTTTCTCCCTGTGTTTCTCAGTGTATTTAAATTTTCCTTTTGACACTGAATTTTTTTTCTGACTCTGAAATTTCTCTCCGCACACTACATCAAACTTGAACTACCTTGAAGTTGGAGTGAGCAATTCCATGACACTGGCCTTAATTACTATTTGTGTTTTGCTGAAAAACAACCTACTTATCATACTGCAAAGGGTTACGAATGGCACTTGCTCATTTCCAGGCTGAGAAAGCATCTCTAAGGAAATACGGCACTTTATTCCTGATTATACTTCTCTCTACCCACTGCTCCAGGGTATTACCTTGTCCTAAGAGAAGCTGACACTGGGTTAAAAATGTAAAACCCATGAACAATGGTGGAGGTAGACCAGAAGTCTACTGAGACCATGTCTATACTCACAAAGACACATTGCAACTGAATTGTTCCAATGCTTTCTCACTTACATGACAGCTGTTGTGGTTTTCCAAGTAAAACACAGATCTCTGTGCCATTTCATCTGTCTGATGTGTTCTAATAGCTTGCCTCAAATTGTTAAGGGCTATAAAATTTTGGGATTATTGCAAGGTAGCCAAGGAGATGGATGTCTCTAAAACTGCAATGGTTTTCACATGAAAAGATCCAATATAGACTGTAATTTCATTTTTTATTTAATCCAGCCAGTTATACTTATAAATGCTCTCTCCATGGAAAAGGAATGCTAGCATTTGAATGTTAGGAATGTTAATAACCCTGTTCATATACCAGTCCCTTAGACTGACAAAAAGCGCCTCTGGGTTTTCAAAGACTCTAAAATATGTTTATCCCTTAACAATTGATGAGATTCACTTATCCATGAATGATGAGTTCCCTTCCCCATCTATTAATACTTACATGTGTAATGAATCGTATCAAAGATAGTGTTCAAACTTGCTGTTTATAGTACTAGATACTTCCCTAAAAACGTGAAGACAGGAAGATGGTTTTTCTCCAAGTCACTTACTTTACAGTGCCTATTTTTTTTTCCTTTAGATTCATCGTCTATAGTCACCAAAGGGAAACCATTTGGCTTGTACATTGGTACAAGACCACTGATTATTTTTGAACTCCATTTGAACTTATTCGGTTCCAAAGTAGAACTAATCATTCTTAATCCAGGATAAATCTTCATTGCCAGCAAACATTGCACACCGAATGTCAAGCTAGCAGCTATCAGTTTCCCAGTGGTACACATAATCTCTTAAGTTATAGCGGAAGCCAATTTTAAAAATTATTAGAATGGATAGAGCGTTTACACACAGGTGGCTTAACGTTTTTCTATTACTTCATCTTACAACATCATAATTAACTATCTAGATGTCACTTGGAGCCTCATATGTCTTCTTTGGTTCTTTTAGGTGATTATCCTTATATTGAAATTTTCAGAACTTGAACTAGATTTAAAAAGCATGGACAAGCAGGCTAGGTGATGCTCAGTGGGTAAATTGCTTGCCTAGCATGCAAGAAAACTTGGGTTTGATCCCTGCCAACCCGTCAACCTGGGAGTGGTGGAACAGGTCAGTAATCCCAGCACTTCGAGAGAATGAAAAGAGACAAATGAGAAATTCAAGGTTATCTTTGGCTATATAGGGACTCAGTAGCCAGAACCTGGAAACAACCTAGATGCCCTTCAATGGAAGAATGGATGAAGAAAGTGTGGAATATATACATATTAGAGTACTACTCAGTGGTAAAAAAAAACA
>NC_022032.1:19007560-19008668 GCF_000317375.1 Microtus ochrogaster | reverse complement strand
GATATGGGAGCAGGGAAGTATATATCTTAATTAAGAGAGCCATCTTAGGGTTGGCAAGAGACTTGACCTTAGAGGGGCTCCCAGGTGTCCAGGGAGATGTCGGTTTTTTGAAAGCAGTGCCTGAGTGCATTCTATCCCAATGTTGGTTTTTGTTTGTTTCCTTTCTTTTGTGCATTGGAAGAATAGTGCACCTTACTGAGAACAAGCCTTTTAGGACCAGAAGATAGGGAGGTGTGCAACCCCACTGCTAGATTAGTTTCTTTAAGCTTTGCAGTAGACTACAGCAATCCAAGAATGAGGGGACTGTTGAAACCTAGTAGGTTGTATAGAACGTATGATTTTATTTGTGGAAATGCGATTTTATTTGCTTTATGTAGCTGTTTTTGTTTTAGTCTTTCATTCTGGATGTATCAAAAGTTTCCCACTGTCCTGTGATTCCAGGAATAGTCAGTTTTTAACCCTTACAAGACCTTAGAAGAGCGATTGGCTGGCAGCAGATCTTAACAGAATACATTCCTGCTCCATAGTCAGTCATTTTACATTAGATGTTCGCTTTACAAACATCTCATTCTATTCTAATGGTGAGCAGCAAGGTGACAAATATAGGGAACAGGGCTCTAGGGCAGGCCAAGAAACCATTCATATACCCTAAGTTAACAATCACAGAGCCGGAAAGAATCCTAAGTTTGCGTGACTGCAATGGCTTTGTATTCATCCCCACAACACACCAAGCCTCATTGATATTGCTGTTCCTACATTCAGACCTGGCAGGCCACCCCCCATGGTCTTCCCATGCGCTGGTCATCGGCATACAGGGTCCACTTCACACAAACCCGTTCTTTGCCTTGTAACTTGCCTGAAATGATTCAGGTGATACTCTATTCTGCCATACTCTATTCTGTGTATGCCCTCTATATGCTTGGCCCCTTTTCTCTGATGCTGTGTGACTGTCCACAAGATTGGGAAGAGTTCCCAAGAGCAGAACTCTAGCTGGTTAGCACTGAACTCACAGAGCCAGGAGAATTAGGTGTTTCTCGGTACCTGCCTTCCAAGGGAACTCACTCTTCTAGAAAGGCAAAAGTACTGTGTAATATGCTTCCCTCTCTCC
>NC_022032.1:19003875-19007106 GCF_000317375.1 Microtus ochrogaster | reverse complement strand
ACACTTGTAGGAGTCAGTTCTGTCCTTCCATCTTATGGATCCTAGGGATCAAATTCAGGCCATCAGCCTTGGCAGCAGCTTCCTTTGCTCCTCTCCCCCTCTTGTGAGGAAAGAACAGAGTCTTATTCTGCAGCTCAGGCTGGGCTTGAAACTGTGACCCTCCTTACTCCTTACACATGGTGTGATTCCAGACCTGCACCACCATATCCTGCCCCTGCTTCTGCTAACATTTCTTTAGTAATTTTTATATCAGCCTCAAATGTATACAGTTAGACCATGTATTCCTTTTAATCATCACCAAAATTCTTTGAAATAATTTATCACTTAAATCTTTTGTTTTTATTTTACATGAAGCCTGACTTACAATATTAACTTCAGTGGAAAACAAAAACAAAAGCAAACAAACAGCTTTTGTCCAACATCTAACAACAAAATAACTAAAAAAAACAAAATAGTTGACATGCTGATTTTTGTTAATACTCTTTTTTTGTTTGTTTGTTTGTTTGTTTTTTCCGAAACAGGGTTTCACTGTAGCTTTGTCCTGGAACTAGTTCTTGTACACCAGGCTGGCCTCAAACTCACAGAGATCCACCTGCCTCTGCCTCCAAGTGCTGGGATTAAAGGCGTGCGCCATCACGGCCCGGCTTGTTAATATTCTTTATTACATCACAGTAATTTCGTTTATTAGTGAGCATACTTTTAAAATAAAGAAATAAAGAGTATTATAATTTACTTTAAAATTATATGGGGAAAATGTGAAAATGGTGATGTCAACTAGAATATTTGACTTAATTAAACTGAGCAACTATGTTAAATGACAGGCTACATTTACATAATTATTTGCATATACCTGTAACAATACTAGTAAAAGAAAAAGATGCCATGGATTTGAGAAGGTGTGGGGAGGGAACACAGAAAGGGTTAGAAGGAGGGGGGCATTAGGTAATTTTATTTAAATTAAATAAAAAAATTTTAAATATAAGGTACTGCAAAAAAATGTGAATCGTTTTGAAGGAGGATCTGAAACAGTTTCTTTAGAGCCATGGTTCTCAGCCTTCCTAATGCTGCGACCCTTTAATACAGTTCCTCATGTGGTGGTCATCCCCAACCATAACATTATTTGGTTACTACTTCATAACTGTAATTTTGCTATTCATAATTTTATTATGAATTGTAACATAATTATCTGATACCCACAGGTTGAGAGCCACTGTGTTAGAGTGTTATATTGATCAAGCATGCATTCATGGGGCAAAAAGTCTCCCATAGAGGCAGTAGGGTAAGTGGCCATCAGCCTGTGTCTGTTCCCTTCATGCAGGCAACATCAGAGACTTCATTGGCCCCAGAATTTGCTTTACTTCTTCCTTTTAGCTGAAGTATTCTTAACTGCTTACCAGGTGACTTTATCAAGACATTTCCAGGATACACGTCAAGTCCTGCATGTTTAAAATCCTCACCTCTCCCTTTCCACTTTGGGTGACAGTATCCCCATCTCTCCTGTTACCTCATTATCCACAAATCTTTTCTTTCAACGTGATTCTCTATGATCCATTCTTAGATGGGCATTGCATAAGCCTGCTGGGATTCTTAAACCAGGTACATCAAAGAGGACAGTAGGGGTGGCCTTTCATGCCACCTGTATGACTTTGCAAGATTGTCAAGGACCCAGAGGTTACGTCTATGACCAGCTGTCAATAATGGTAGCAGCTAACATATATAGAATGTTCTTCTTGTCAGATAATGGCTCAGTGAATTACACAGGGTCTACGTCCACTACCAAAGTCTTGCTTACTGTAAAAGTCATTCTTCATGACTAAGAAGTCTCATGGGGTTTGTTCTACTAGCCCCAGCCTGTGATGCAACCCTTCCAATAAGCATGAAGGGACAGTTTAAATCTTTTAGGAACTTTAATTCTATGTTCCACAATGGTTTTTGCTGGCTTACATTCTCATTAATTGTATATTTAAATACTATGAAAATTAGGCCTTGATTAAGCTAGGGTTTTGATATTTACTTGGAAAAGCAAGTATCAAGAATTATTCTAATGAAAGAGAAAGAGAGAGAGAGAGAGAGAGAGAGAGAGAATTGCTGACATTTATATAACATTCCCTCCTTGCTTTCATATGAATGATTTAATTGATGCACCAATCCTGTGAGGTGTTCAATGTCATTACGATTTTCTCTAATCTACTTTGCTTGATCCCCTAAGAAATCACTCTTTCCGGAGCCTTTGCTGTCATCTCCTCCAACAGTTTCTTTTTGTTACTTTTGTAGCCTTTGTATAGCAGGTTATTATCTTCTGTATTTTATTTATTGCATAATTAACATGCCTTATTAACATGAGCTCCTTTAATGGCTTCCTAACTTAAATTCTCATTTCTTTTACCATAAGCATGTGATAGGCCCTTGGTGGGAGTACAATAAACAGACAACTTAACAATGTGGAAAATACCAACTTTAAAACACAACTACTGCCTGGTGTGGTAGCACATGCCTTTAACCCTGACCTTGGGAGGTACAGGCAGGTAGATAGATCTCTGTGAGTTTGAAGCCAACTTGGTCTACATATCAAGTTTCAAGGCAGCCAGATCTACATAATAGAAATATCCTGTTTCAAAACAACAACCACCACCAAAGTAATTGCAGCTCAACATCTATGCCTCCATCTGATCGCTTCTTAAATTTGCATCCAGAACTGAGGCTCTCTCTCATTCTCTACTTTCCTTTATTGATTATCTTTTTGCAGAGTTGGGAATTGAACCCAGGGACTTGAAACTAGATCCTTACTGCATGCATTCTGCCACTGAGGTCCACCCTTGATGTGGGATTCCCCTCTATATGCTATGATTACCATTAATGAATAAAGGAACTGCTTTGGGCCTATAGCAGAGCTATAAGGGAACAGAGCTAGGAGGGAAAAACTAAACAGAATGCTGGGAGAAAGGAGGTGGAGTCAGAGAGACACCATGTAGCCCTGCTGGAGACAGACACTGGAACTTTAGCCGGTAAGCCACAGCCACGTGGTGATATACAGATTAATAGAAATGGGTTAAATTAATATGTAAGAGTTATCAGTCCGAACACACTGAACCTGATAGAAGAGAAAGTGGGAAGTACTCTATAACACATGGGCACAGGAGACCACTTCCTACGTATAACCCCAGCAGCACAGACATTAAGGGCCTCATTGAATAAATGGGACCTCCTGAGACTGAGAAGCTTCTGTAAAGC
>NC_022032.1:18998158-19002450 GCF_000317375.1 Microtus ochrogaster | reverse complement strand
GAAACCAACAAGCAGCTTCCCACTACATACCCTCAAATACTTCCCTTTTCTGAGAAATTTTCAATACTAGATAGAATTAGAAAGGGCATGACCAACTAATTTGTATTAGCACAACAATTGAGCTTTAAAAGTCTGGGAAGAAAGAATAAAAGAACCTATCTTACATGGTCATGCCTATCTGCTGGAAAGAACAAGTCCCTGATATCTTGGTTTATTTAGAAGTATGAACTCATGGTACTGGTATGTTTGCTGAGCGAATATGTTGATAATGGTCTTAAAATTATTTTGCCACCTGGTATTATATATGCCAGGTGGAATAGTGATTCTTTTTCCTGAGAGAATGTACTGACCAATGAATTCTCTGATCAGTTTGAAGTTTCTTTGTTTGAAGTAGTATTTCCTAATTCCAGTCACCCAAGAAGCCACCCTATCTTGTTGGCCAGGTAATAGATTCTCCCTTGCTCTGGGATGCATCACCTAGAATGTACGTAGAATTCTTGGAAATAATTGACTTTTAGCTAGAAATGGAAACACTTGCATTTCAAATCAAGACTCTTCTTAGTTCTTTCTTACCCTGAAAGTTCCTTTGGTTAGACGCCCCAATGGATGGTAACACACTCCACGCCCTGAAGTCCTTTTGGGTCCCTGATTTTTGAGTTATTAAGCTCCTGTCCTCGTTCCCTGCAGGGATTCTCTGTACTATGGGCTTTTAGGACCCCTGCACATAGACTAGGTTAGAAGCAGAGTGCAATAAACTATGGAGGAGTCTGAGAACCAAAAAGTTCACGGATAGAACATTCTGTAGGAAACAAGTTGATGATCCTAATCTTTGCATTCCTGACTGTTAAAAAAATAAATAGCAAAGGCCCAAAGGGAGGAAACAGGGTTTTGAGGGCATGTTTTTCTAATTTCTTTCAGAGAAAGAAAAAAAAACAGGGTTTCAAGGATTATGATGTAATATTACATCGAATGATAACCTCCAGCTCAAGTCAAATGACTTTGCTGGATCCCAGTTATTATGAGGCACTGGGGGACACTGGGCCAAAAGGACAGTGACTTTTCAAACTACACCAGGTTCTTTATGACTTTGATTATCATCTGCTTTTATTAAATAATGGTGATGTTATCTTCTGTACTGCCAATAAATCTAAAAATTAATTTAAAATGTAGTCCAAATACTTTATACACTGTAGAAGGGAGGCTTTGTTTAACTTAAGGGAAAATATCATCAGTTATATTCGTTTATAGAATTAAAGCTCTGGTAGAAAGGAAGTCAATGATATAATCAGATTTCAGACCACATCTCATCTGAAGAGATGTGTTTCCTTGTGAAGTCAGAGAATTGAGGATATACCTAAGAAAACCTTCTTCCCTAAGCAAGTCTAATGAAAAGAGATGACTATTGTTTCTTCGTTAAAGCGGATGACTATAATTACTCCCATTTTTATTTTGTCTTAATTCTCAGATATCACTACCATAAGGCTAGGCTGTTCTGGAGATTAAATCGAGGGGGAAGTTGATAGTGTGTTAAATGAGCCAAGTTATTTTTCTATTGTGTGAGGACTTCCTTTGTTCAAGATACCTTGAAGACTTCAAAGGATTCCTTAGACATTAGCTTAGTGTTTTACATAAAAGGACACCAATCTCATGCAGGAATGCCCCAAACAAAAAGAATATGGACCATATTAATTTTTTCATGGTGAAAGTTGCACGAAGTCAGTTTTCATTACTTTAATTTGACCTTATACTTTCATATATATTGTATTTACAGACATATAAACCGACTGCATCTAGCATTGACCCATCATTTACCTTCAGACAAGCCCGTGATGGAGTAATCTGCAAAAACACTGTTGTTTTCTCATGGGGTTTACTTTCATAAGAGGTGGTTAGACATATATGGAAAAAGCTTCATTAAAATGGCATAAAAATTTCATGTGCAAAGTGTAAGGATGAACTAAGCAGATGACTTTGCTAAGTTGACAGAAAGATCACCTCTGTGTCCCGTGTCCCTGAATGTACCTATTCCTGGCATGTTTGTAATTTTCAGTCCCTCTTCTGAAAGGTAACACACGTAAAGCTCTAGGGATAGCAATGAGCACAGGGTGAGCGCTGGTTTGTTCTTTTCAGCATCTTTTGGATTGATCAGATTGGATCATTTTTATATGAGCGTTTACTGCAGTGCGGCTGGAGAGATGTCTCTGTGTTCACAGCACTTCCTGCTCTTGCTGCTGACCCAGATTTGAAGCCCAGCACCGACACCCTGCAGCTCATAACTCCAGTTATGACCTGCAACTCCAGTCACTGATGGATTAGACATTTCAGGTCTCTGCAGGCACTGGCAGACATGAGCACAAACCCACACACAGATACATGGACAGATAATAAAAAAAAAAATCTTAAAAAACCCATAAATATTTTCTGTAGCTAAGTATCCAAGCTTTCCTTTTCTTCAGTTAACTTGGGAGCAGTCATTTTGATTGCTTATGTAAGGTCTTGCAGCTTTTACGGGTTTTCAACTTAAAAAGATCTCCTTAAATTGACATCATTTTCTAGCTTAAACTCTCTGATTATACTCCAAAGCATAAGAAGAAATATCTTAAAATTATCTTCCTCGTGCTATTTTAAATAGAAGGCAAATGTGAATTTGGTCGTGTTGATCTTGTTTTCTCAATGGGTGTGAATAGAAGCAGACGTTTCAGAACGAACAGAAATCACATTTTCTTGTCTCAATTATTCATGACACTCAGAGTTGCATTTGAGCTTTGCCCAGATCCTGGCAGTATTCCTGCGTTATGAAATTGCTGAAGCACAGGACCTTTCTTCAGGAAGACTCTATTTTACTTAAAAAAAAAAAATAGTTCTTTCTAAAATTTTCATTGTTTCCTTCTCCTCTGTTTTGTGAAATTCAAAAAGTTAAGAATATTTCTTAACTTTTTTTTTTTCTAAAAAAGTATCTCTGGGTAGACACGACCTTTTAAAATCACAAGTCAGTGTTGATAGAATTAGAGGAAGATCTGATCACTATGGGTCATTTACTCATTCGGTGAATGCTAACTAAAGACTTGATGGGGCAACCTGCTTTCTGAATGTCTCCAGTGTCTCGGCTGCCATTCGAAAGCTACTTGAGTTTTGCTTGTCATTTTTATTCTGCCCAAGCACTGTTACCTTTTCTCCTTTTTAACATTAGGCACTCACATGACTTTCCTCTAAGTAAAACTGTCTAACCTGGAACATATGACCCTTCTCACTGTAGCAGCAACTGTAGGCTACATTTTCATTTTGACCACCATGTTATAGTAATTTCCAGATCTATCTGCACGTGGTAGCAAATGTCTGTATTTCTAGTATTCAGGAGGCAGAGGCAGGAGGATTAGAGGTTTAAAGATAACCTGGGCTACCTCATTAGACGTCTCTCAAAATCAACAACAGGGAGATGGCTCGGTGGGTAAAATTGATGCTCTAGCAGAGGGCCCATGTTAGTTATGTTCCTATATCTATGTGATAGCCTGCAACCTTCTGTAGCTCCCAAGTTCAGGGTCATGAGATACTCTCTTCTAGACTCCACAGATACTGCATGATGTCCGGTACAGAACAGGTGCAGAGAAAACACCCATACTCATAAAATAAAATTAAATAAATCTTTAAGAACAGTAACAAAAAATCTAGATCTACCTATTAAGTGACAAGGTCTTTCAAAGGCTGTTTATTCTCACTGTGAAAAACATGGTATTTGCCATGCAGTAACACAGCTGACAGATTACGTTCCCGTGTTTTAGAACACACTAACCCTCCACCAGACGACGCAGTGAACACAAGAATAGCTGGAGTTGTCAGCTCATCCTCTTTCCTCTATTAACTTCAGCACAGAAAACAGACATGATAAGGTGTGAGGGTATCTTGATAAGCCACACACAGTCAGCCCCTCTTTCAGAATCCAATATGGGCTTCCAATGTGTTGTATGTTGTGTTTTCCCAGTTGTACCAAGTATGGGGATAGGGTGTAAATATTCAGTATCTCAATAAGGCCAGAAGTTAGCTGAGCCTTAGTTAATAGGTGGAGAAAGATTCCCCGTAGTCAAAAGTTTAGACATATTTTTATCTTTTCTATCTACAAGATTGTCACTTCATGACAGTCACTTCCTTAGGGGTGTAGATGCTCCTGAGAAGCCAGCTATCCTAGGCTGGCACAGAGACTTTGTAGAGTGTGTGTGTGTGTGTGTGTGTGTGTGTGTGTGTGTGTGTGTGTGTGTGTGTGTGTATGATGTGTAATATGTATGTATATTATGTGT
>NC_022032.1:18991748-18998058 GCF_000317375.1 Microtus ochrogaster | reverse complement strand
CACTTCCTTAGGGGTGTAGATGCTCCTGAGAAGCCAGCTATCCTAGGCTGGCACAGAGACTTTGTAGAGAGAGAGAGAGAGAGAGAGAGAGAGAGTGTGTGAGTGTGTGTGTGTGTGTGTGTGTGTGTGTGTGTGTATGATGTGTAATATGTATGTATATTATGTGTACGTATATATATAAAATTTTCTGTGAACTTAAAAACTTCACTCAAGTCCTACTGGCATTTGTGCGTTCTGTTTGGCAATTTCTAAGTGTTGAGCCTCTTGGTTTGAAGCCCATCTATGCTGTAGTTTCTTGCACTTCATGGCTGATCCTTCCAAAGACGTTAGTCTCTAAAATGTACCACCACACTGAGAAGAATGGAGGGGATACAGAACCAGAGGCATTTTCATTGCCCTTTTCTCAACTCCCAGCGTTCCAGAAATTATTTATTGGTTAGAAAAGGAGTCTGAAGATTTTTTTTCCATGTTGGTTGTGGCCTAGACTTGCCTTGGTCCCCTGTAAGAATGTCAGCTCCAACTTAAGCCTCCAAGTACACCTTAATTAATACTTAATTAATTATATTCCTCTCAAGACAGAGGATATGGTTCATTACAAGAAAGTCCTTTTTGATGTTTGCCCTCCTTTGTGAACATTTCTTAAAGGAACAGTAGGGGAATTGAATGTTTGTGTTGAATAAAAACAACCCAAACCAAGAAAATAAGCAAATATGCATTTTAAAAGTTTCTGAGAATTTCAAGTAAGCCTCTTCCTTATTTGATTTTCCTTTATTTACCATATATTCATAGGAAGAACTTAAGAAATGTTTATAGGATATTTTTGAAGGGGATAGGAATGCTCTATTTGAAATGGCTCTTAGTTAGGTTGAGGAAGAATGACAGCTTTTTGAAGTTTGCTCAAATAAAACCTTTCAAAGAGCAAGCAAAATCAATGCTAGACCTATATATACTTGACGCATATAAGGCATGACAAGAAAGTCATGCCTTTTGGCTAAGTTTCCTATTTAATGAACTAGTACATTTCTGTTTTGAAGACTGAAAAGTGTGACATCGTTCTATATAAGTATGTCACAATGGATGCCCTCCCCAGCCCTGTCTTAGCAGGAACTTCATTCTCTGCCCAACTAGCATCACCTTGATTGAACTCGAGCTGAATCAGAGTGATGGGGCCATTTTTAGAGATCAACAGTCACAGAAGGGTGCTCCTATAGCTGAATAAAAGTGCCTTAGCATTTTCAGAAACGACCTAGATAGAACACTCAATAGAACTTTTGACAGGGATAGTTTAGAAACACATATCTGTACCAAGAATAATTTTTGTCCTTTTGTACAACTTTCAGAAAATTATCAAATGCAGTCATCTATTCTTCACGGCAAAATGCAAGGGCCAATCATTATACTATCAAATACTTTTATGTATAATGTTAAAATGTTACTTAAATATAAAATATAGAGAATGATGAGATTATGTTTCCTAAAATCTAGTAACTATATGTGACGCAAGATAATTAACTAGCCTTTAAGATGAATATCAAGCTTTATCTATTATTTAATTATAGCATGCACCAGCTGGAAGATAGCTAACACAAGCCATTAGAACCCAGCACAATCACAAGGAACTTAACTCATTTCCATTACAAGATCCAAATATGGTGTAGACATTTGAATGTCTAGAAATACGAATTTAAATATTTCCTAACATTTTCCTTTTCTCATTGGAAACATCGGACTATTTTGAACTTTCTGATCTGAGCTACTTTCTTGGCAAAACATTCATGCCAAACTAATGAATGCTTTTGCCTTGAGCGCGGATACCTTAAGAGACGGGGGATTGTACACAGAGTTCCTGATGCATCATTCCCGTGGATGACAGCATTCTAGCAATTTCCTCACAAAACGGTAATTAGAATATTTTTAAAAATAATAATTATGCCATTATCTGGGGGAAAAGGTAAGTCTCTGTTAAAACCAGGTCTACACCTGGAGCCACAGCCCCCCTTTCTCATGTAGGAGCTCACCTTAGGAGGAAGGGGGCAGGGCATCAGTGAGCTACTGATGAGGACGCCTGTAACCTTCCAGGTTTATTTAGGAAAATGGAAAGGAGCTTGGCTACTAGATGTTGCATTCCAATTCCTTAGTTCCCCTTCAGCTAAAACTCTTCTCTTTCTCAGCTTCAACATGAAGAGCTGCTTCCTAAGCATCTACATTATATTCAGTTTCCAGTCAAAAGTTGTCTTAGAGGGAATCCCAAGCAGGAATGTTCAGTTTTTTTTTTTATTTTTTATTTTTACCTAAACTTTAAAAAAAGAATTTAATTCTTTTTTTTTTAAAAAAAACCCCTTTTTTAAAAGATACATTTAAAGTTTTTCTTTCAGAAAATGACTATTTAATACAAGATAGCCATTGCTTTTATAAAACCGTGATTCCAGAGTGACATTTTCATAACTGAGAAGTCGCTACTCTTTCTAGTTTTTTTATTTGATTTGATTTTATTATGTTCTGAGTTTCTCCGATGAAAGGCAATACTAGATCATGGCTACATTTACAGTAGCCAATAGTGAAGCCCGAACTTATCAACACAATCTCTGAATGTTAGGTTCTAAATGCTGTACAAAGTTCTGTAGAATCAGAGGCCTGTGAGACTGGAACCGGTGAGCAGAGGCAAATGCAAGATGATACCGTGGACAGAAAAAGAGCCATGGGGTGCTGGATGTGGTAAGGAACAGTCTGGGTGGGGCGTCCTTGCTGGATTCTCGAGGGCCCATGAAAATGACCAGTGCTGCTCGGATAGTTAAAGGGAAAGTACACCACGGAGGGTGTCAACCACATTTGCCAGGGCTTGAGAGTGTGTTTTAGAATTGATAAAATATTTGACTTTGCCAATTGGAGAGTTGAAAACGGCAGAAACGGAGTAAAAAAAAAAAAAAACATAGACAAAACACAACGAGCAAAGTGGTGACAGACGAGGAGGACTCTCTGAACTCCATTCTTAGAACTGATGAAGTAACGGTTGCTGCTGATGTTGGCTGCCCTCTTAAATGGTGAGCGTCATAGGAAAACAGAGCAGGGGTAACGAGCCTGTGTGCCTGTTTTCCTGGGTGCTCACATGTTCTTGGCCCACATAAAGATACCACAAAGGCAACAGGGCATGCCACCTGAGTGGTGTGCAGTAGGTGTTTCTACAACCGGTTCTAAAAGTTCCGCCAAGAGAAACTCATAGAGAATTATTCCCTTGCCTCGGGTGTGTTCCCAGTGTTAATCTAAGAACTCCTTTGGCGGTGTCACCAAAGGAAGTGACATTGAAAGGGGCTCCTTTTTACAGTTCATTTTGTCTTCATTTTCACGGCTGAGATTGGTATTCACAGAAGCTGTCTTAATGTTAAAAGTCTATTCGTTTACTTTTCCTTGAAAAGTAAACTAAGTGAAGGACGATTCCATCATCTGAGCATTTTGTCCCACAGAACGTTTCCCACTCACAATCATGTTTGCACGCGTTCATACCCAACACGTGCTCACGCTCCTCCACACTGATGGTTCTTAGTCTAAATCTTTATGTCCTGGACAGACAGCCCCTTCTTACACTTTATGATTGGCTCTGAGGCTACGCGAACGTTTTAAACAGGTGATACGTGTTCGCACATATCAGTGAAAACATTCCAACTAACAATATTAGGAGACTCCTTATGCGATCTGTATTTTGTGAGAAAAAGACAGTAAAGAATAAACTACTTCTTGGAAAAAAGATCACAGTTACTTTTTATTTGCAATTTCATGATCAGCTCCATCTTTGGCTGGTAGAGACGAGTTATCAGAAGTTTCCAGCCAGATGATTTTCAGTAAGTATTTCTAACAGCATTATGGCTAATCCGACATTCCTGGTCCTCCGGCAGCCAAACTGACTCAGGGCAGCTGAAAGGGTGCTAAGGCACAATGTAATCATCTTTTGGCCCTTTCCTTGCCAGGGGAGTTTGATTTGACTGATCAGTTTGAACTCAGAGTACCAGCTTGTTCCTAAGAGACTCTCCACCAAAGAAATGCTCACGAAGGGGCAATGCCCCTTTCAATTCAAAGTCTGTGCCACTTTCAGGCAGTGGCCAGCGGCAGACATCGTCCCCATTATTGGTGTGTGGATCTGTAGGAAGAATGTGGTATTTTTGTTGTTGTTATTGTTTGTTTGCTTTCACTATCCTGTGAAATCTAGCTACTTGTGAGAAAAAAAAAAAAAGTGCCAGAGAAGTTTTCCTATAGCTGTGCTGGTGTTCAGTGCAGATAATTCACCTCTTTTCTTTCCCTGGATTCCGAGCCTGGGGAGTACAATGGGGGTGTTGTGCTCTGGGGTAGCCCGGCATGCAGGATATTGCGAGAGGAGGTGTGAGCAACTTGCAGTACCTAAAGTGTTTGCTCTATAACTGCCGGGGACTAAATCAAACAGCCCACCAGGCCATTTGGTTTAGAGTAAGCAAGTACAGACTCCACTAGCTACTACGACTTACATAGGAAACAGAATTCCTCGCTTTAAAAGTGTACATAGGTGTTAAGAATTGAAACATTTATGAGGCTAAAAAACAAACGCTTCACAGCTTGCATGCAGTCGGTTTACTGTGCAGTTCTTTTAACGTGTCAAAGGGCAAGCCACAAAAGAATCCATTGTTCTGTTGGAGAGAAAGGTTATTGGCTATCAGGTCTATCCAGAAAGACAAGCCATCATAGTCTGTTAAAACAGTAAACAGTTATTTTAAATCCTAAAAGAAAACAGCAGCGCCTTTTTTCTTTATCACACAATTTCTGAAACCTCAACTCACAGAGTTAACTCTATCTTAAACATTATTTTGTGAAAGTAATGTGTGTGTTTCCTCCCTTAATTTCAGGTCACAACGACCAATATAAAAATGACAGGTTAAGTTTTGGCTTCAAGTTATTTTTATGCTGAGCTTTCAAAAGAGAGAAAAAGCTTACCTCCGTCAGTCAAGTGGGATGCCCTGAGCCCCTTTCTCAGCCTCAGCTTCAGCGTGCGGGAGCGGGAGCAGATGCTCGGAGCTAACAGTCTGTTCACAGGAAGCAGGTGAACCCGAGAGCGGCTGCCTGCGTTCCAGCCCAGTGCCCATCCGAGCACACACCTGCTTTCCCAGACCTGTGAGCAGCAGCCTCACGCAGGACCAGTGCTAGCAGAGGGAGGCACCCTCTTTTCAGAGCCCGGGTTCTCTCAGTTGGGGAGCTGCTGAAATAACTGTGCGGGGAAGGCTTGCCTTCCCGAGACAAAACCCTTTCCTGCTGCTGCCCGCGAGCTGATACGCGGCGTTATCACCCTGCATTCCCCGTTCTCCAATCAGCTAATTGCAACAGCAGTCAACAGCTTGTCGCAGGGGCAGCTTGCAGGCACACGTGGCTGCAATGATTGTGCACTAGCATGCCCATTGTGGCTCTCTTCTTTCAAGAGATTAAAAAAAAAATGCTTCTTCCACCGTGAAGCTCTATGCCACACTGCTTTCCATAAGTAAAATGGCTGGTCCTCTCAGCGCTGCTGCGACAGCTCATTGGGTTCCACTAGCTTTTCGTAGCCATAGCAACAACCAACAGACAGACTTAGCAAGCATGGCTGATCATGTGCAGCGCACGACACAGCTTGTTAATTTCTTTTTTTTTCCTTTATCAAACTCGTCATTTTTCGAAGTGGGGGCAGTTTCTGTTACCTTTCTAAATGTTTCGTCGAGAGCGCAAGCGCCCTGATCCCTCTCCACCCCAGCACTTCCCCTCCCCCCACAGGCATGCACTCAGCTTTTCTGGGGAACTTTTGTATATGTCAGTCTTACGCTGTGAGATCGAGGAAGGGAAGCTGCATTCGCATCTATCCAGGTTAAAAATATGCATATCTCCGGAGAGGGCACTAATTGGAACCCACGGGCAAAAACAGGTTTGACCTTGGAGTCACAGAAGGGGCTGAGAGGAGATCTGCTGAATGGGGGCAGCTGTGGTTTTGTTTTTTTTTTTTTTTTCCAATGACAACCCTATAGCTAACTTAATTCAAGCAAAGCCCCGTGAATCTTACGTTATATCTAGTCCAAATAATAGTCTAGTCAGAGGAGCTGGTTTATTGCTTCTGAATTATCCATTTATCTATAGACTGTGTTTAATATCTTAATACATCACACAGTTTAAAGGAGAATTAAAAAAAAAAAGTTCTATTGCTGTTCCTGTGGGAAACTCTCTCTAACTCAATTATACTTTATTTTTAATTTTAAAATACTTTTCAAAATCCAAGCCAAGGCCTAGTGGTGGTGGCGCACGCCTTTATTCCCAGCACTCGGGAGGC
>NC_022032.1:18961019-18991429 GCF_000317375.1 Microtus ochrogaster | reverse complement strand
GTTAAGGCTAGGCTAACGCCATTAACAATTTAAATCTTCTAAAACTCCCCCTCCCCCCCTCCAGACTTTTCTACTCTTTAAGTATTGTCACCATCCATGTTCTATTGGAGATATTTTCAAAGTAGTGTCCTACTTATGTTTGCTCCTAGCCCTCTGTTTGAAATCATGTGTTAGCACTTTGGACTTGTAAACAGACAAGTTGCGTTGGCTAGGAGACATTGATTTATGTTTTGTTAAGTATTGCACATCGCTGCCCACGCTAGCATTCCGACCTTCTGTAGTCACTCCCAGGGTCAGTATGATAGGAATCCTATGGCCGTAGATTTGGGGATTCCATTTCCTCTTCCTGTCCAAGCAGGTCTTATTGACTTGCACAGGATCGGTAAGTCCAGTAAGAAAGACTGAGTGGACCTTTCTGCTGGGTTCCAGTCCTACACATTTTCTCATCACTGAAGTCTTTGTCTTATCAAAATAGCTGAGTACTGCGAGTCCCAAATAGGTCACTACAATTCCTTGAGCATGTCTGCTCTTCAATCTCAAATGTCAACATCTTGAGTGGCAAAAACAAAAAAACAAAACAACAACAAAACACATGCTTCCTGGACCTTTGGATATTTCTGTTTTCTGACAGGTTCTTTACTGAACCCCTACTCAGCATCTTTAACTTAGGTTCCACACTGTCTCTTTATTTATCTATGAACATCTTGCTCAAACAGAGATCACACCAATGACACTTACAAGTAGAGGCCACCCTAGTGTTCCCACTGTGCCTGAGATCTGCCTCTATTGTCTGGGGGCTTGTCACCCCTTTTTACTAATGAACAGTTTTCCTCTGTTACTGCCTGAAAGTCAATCATGGCCCATACACTATTGTCTTCTATACTTAAATATTGTATCCCAATACGTATATATTCTTGAATGTAAGATGGCCTCTAACTCTGTTGCCTTGGCTGGTCTCCAACATCTGAACTCAAGGAATCCTCCTGCTTCAGCTTGTTGAGTGGCTACAGGTGTATATCATTACATGTGGATTCCTTGATACTGAAGGATGGCCTACAATACTCTCAGACTTTATGAGCATTCTGCATTTCAACTCACGTTTGAACATCATGCATTTATGGATGCTATCATTTCAGAAAAACTGAAGTGATTCCGATTAAATGTTGGCACTTTCTAAAAAGATACCAAGAAATATTCTAATTTTGGATTTTTGAGTGGTTTGGCACATCTTTATTCCACCTACATGGATTGTATAGTTGGGCATAGGAATCATCAAAGTCATTTTCTTTAGGAATTCAGGGGTCTCATCTCCTGCATCCATTACAGCACAAACAGTTCTTGCTCTAAAGAGAGAGCTTGGAGCCCCCACATTATATGGGACTAGAAAAGGCTGGTGGGGACTGAGACAAATCATTTGCTATTTTGTTACCCCATGGTTTCTGTTAAGCATCTCTATCAATTATTAAAAAGTTGTCCATCCTATACAATAAAGGAGCTTCTGAAGGCATCACCATCTCTGACTTCAAATTCTACTAGAGAGCTATAGTAATAAAAATGGTTTGGTATTGGTACAAAACAGACAGGTGGATTAATGAAATTGAATTAAAGACTCCAACATTAATCCACACACCTATGAACACCTGATTTTTAACAAGAAGCCAAAATTATACGACAGAAAAAAGAAAATCTCTTCAACAAATGCTGCTGGCATAGCTTGATGTCAACATGTAGGAGAATGAAAATATATCCATATCTATTACCCCACACAAAACTTTAGTCCAGGTGTATCAAAGACCCCAACATAAATATAGTTACACTGAACCTGATAGAAGAGAAAATGGGAATTAGACTTGAATTCATTGGTGCAGGAGACTACTACCTGAATATAACACAGTAGCACAGACAATGAGCACAAAAATCAATAAATGGGACCTCCTGAAACTGAGAAGCTTCTGTAAGTCAAAGGATATGGTCAGTAAGATAAAATAGCAGCCTACAGAATGGGAAAAGATCTTCACCACCCCACATCTGACAGAGGGCTGATCTCTAAAATATATAAAGAACTCAAGAAGCTAAACATCAAAATACCAAATAATCCAATTTAAAAAATGGATTACAGATGGAGTACAGATCTTAACAGAGAATTTGCAACAGAAGAATCTCAAATGGCCAAAAGACACTTAAATTATGCAACACCCTTAGTCATCAGGGAAATGCAAATCAAAAAGACTCCCAGATTCTGTCTTAACACTTGTCAGAATGACTAAGGTCAAAAATACTGAGGGCAGCTTTTGTTGCAGAGGATATGGAGTAAGGGGAACACTCCTTCACTGCTGGTGGGAGTGCAAACTTGTACAGTCACTTTGGAATGCAGTATAGTGTTCTCTTAGAAAACTGGGACTCAATCTACCTCAAGACCCAGCTATACCAATTTTAGGCATATACCCAAAAGTTGCAGAATCATAGCACAAGGACACCTAGTATGTTCATAGCAGCATTATTTATTTTTTGTGTGATTTTTTATTGCTATTTATTGAGCTCTACATTTTTCTCTGCTCCCCTCCCTGCCTCTCCCCTTCCCCCTTCAACCCTCCCCCAAAGTCCCCATGCTCCCAATTTACTCAGGAGATCTTGTCTTTTTATACTTTCTACTTCCCATGTAGATTATATCTATGTAAGTCTCTCGTAGTGTCTGTAGTGTTGTCTAAGTTTTCTGGGATTGTGGTTAGCAGCTTTATTCATAATAGGCAGAACCTTGGAACAACCTAGATGCCCCTCAACCGAAGAATGGGTAAGGAAGATGTGGTACATTTACACAGTGGAGTACCACTCAGCTGTAAAAAGCGATTACTTCATGAAATTTACAGGCAAATTGGATGGAAATAGAAAAAAAAAAGCATTCTGAGTAAGGTAACCCAGACCCAGAAAGACAAACATGGTATGCACTCAGTCATAGATGGTTATTGGCAGTAAAGTATAGGATGACCAACTTGCAATTCACAGCCCCAGATAGACTAGATAACAAGAGGGAGCCATAGAGGGATGCATGGATTTCTCTGGGAAAGGGAAGTGGAAAAGATCTCCTGGGTAAACTGGGAGTTGGAGGGTTAGGGGTATGGAGGGATGGGAACTAGAAGGAGTGGGTTGGGTGAGTTGAGTGTTGTATTGGAGACAGAATGGAGGGGAAGAGTAACAAAAGAGATGGCTTGCTGAGGAGCAGGTATTGTGGGGTTAGGGAGAAACCTAGTGCTAGTGAAAGTCTTAGGAATCCACAAGGATAACCCCAACGAAGACTCCTGGCGATGGTGCAGAGAGTGCCTGAACTGGCCATCTACTGTAAGTAGATTGGCGACTTCCCTAATTGCCATCAGAGATACTTTATCCATTAACTGATGGAAGCAGAGGCAGAGACCACGGAAAGGCATTGCACTGAGCTCTAAGAGTCTTGCTGAAAGAAGGGAGAAGGAATTGTACCAGCTAGGGCAAGTTATGATGGGGGAACTCACAGAGACAGCTAAGCTGACCTGAGCTCACAGAAGCTCACGGAAGCTCATGAACGCAGTCAAGGAGCCTGTACAGGACCAACCCAGGTCCTCTGCATGTGTGTGGCAATCGTGTAGCTTGGTCTCCTAGTAAGGCTTTTAACAGTGAGAGCAGGACCTTTTCCCAGTGCTTAGTTGACTTTTGGTAATTTGTTCCCCATGCTGGATTACCTGCCCCCCACTTGGCATAAGGGGAGGGGCTTGGTCCTACCTCAACTTGATGTGCCATGCTTTGTGCAAGCCCATGGGAGGCCTGTCCCTTTCTGAATGGAGATGGAAGAGAAGACGATGAAGAGGGGTATGTAAGAAATGGGAAGGGATAGGAGGAGAGGAGGGAGGGGAAAGTGGTTGTTGTGTAAAATTAATTTATAAATGTTAGTTAAATTAGAAATAAGTAAAGAAAAATAAAGAGTTGCCCCTTGTCAACCACTGGAGATTGGTTCCAGGACAAACATAATCATCAGATATTCAAGTCCTTTATATAAGGTAGTATTCATATACCATCTATATTTATGCTATGTATATTGTTTCATATTACTTAGAAAATAGTGTTAAGAAGTCTGGACACATACTTTCTTTTTTTTTTAATTAGGCAGGATCTCATTAGCTCAGAATGAACTTGAATTTTCTATGTAGTATAGGTTAAATTTGAACTCTGGATCCTCCTGTTTCGGCCTCCTAAGTACTAGAATTGTAGGTGTGTGCTACTATGTATCACACCACACAGAAGCAAGCTGTGGAAAAATCCTTCTGTACACTGTGTGACTATGTCTCTATGATTGGCTTAAAAAACAAGCTGACTGGCCAGTAGCTGAACAGGATAAAGATAGGCAGGAAAACCAATCTGAGAATGAAGGAATGAGGAAGGACAGAGTCAGAAGAATCACCAGTGGGATGGAGAATGAGTCAGACACACAAAATGGGGTGGAGAGAAAAGCCATGAGCCTTGGGGCAGCACATAGATAAATAGAAATGGGTTAAGTTGTAAGAGCTAGTTAGTAATAAGCCTGAGCTATTGGCCGAGCATTTACAATTGATAAGCCCCACTGTGTTTATTTGAAAGTGGCTGTCAGGTCAGGAACATTCTGCCTACAGAAGCAATTTGTAAATACATTTTATTTTTGATGAGCTGAATCTGCCAATGTTGAACCCAAGGTTGCAGAGGGCTTGCTAAGTACAGATCTGTATAAAAGCTTGGGTTCCCATTGGCTTTTGCTTTATATCAAAACCTTTCTCCTCAAACTCTGTCTGGTATGGCTTAGCAAGATCTTTCTTGTCCTATGGGTCTGTTCTAATTCTCATCTCTCACTCTTCTTCTTCTGGTGAAAGTGTACAGGCTTTCAAGAAGGCAAATCTGGACTGTCTAGCTCATCTTTCATTGTGAGGAGATGAGATGTTTTCCAGATTGCTCATGCCTTGAACCTGGCAGCCCTTTGTTTTGGTCTCATTAGTGAGGATGCATGTTATCATTTCATTTTCCTGTTTTTTTTTTTTTTTTTGGCAGTGTAGTAGCTACAAAGCCATCATTTATTATGGTTTTTCCTTTGCATCTCTGTAGTTACTAACAAAACTGAACATCTCTTCATTTGGGAATCTTTTAGGCCAACCTCATCTGTCAACTTCCTATTGACAGGTTTGCCCATTTTCCTGTTGAGGCATAGCAATATGGTCACAAAATATTTTCAAATTTCTATATATCTAAACATCATAGTTATATTTGGAATGTCATTAAAAGTTAATAAGATGTTCACCATTGACATATAAAGATGATGTGTACACTAACTTTTTGGATTTATTATGAAATGAAATGAGAAATGGGGTGGAAATTTCCACTTGAACATCATGTTCTTATACGAAAACATGTACTACCTTACTAGAACATGGCTTTCTAAAACAAATACACTGTATGCTTAGAAGTAATATTAGATAAAACAGTTAAGTTAGACAATGTCATTATCTGCCATCTATATTTTTTTTCTTTTGGTTTTTCGAGACAGGGTTTCTCTGTAGCTTTTGGAGCCTGCCCTGGAACTAGCTCTTGTAGACCAGGCTGGCCTCGAACTCCCAGAGATCCGCCTGCCTCTGCCTCCCAAGTGCTGAGATTAAAAGCACGTGTCACCACCACCTGGCCTGCCATCTATTTTTAAGAGCTACTATACCATATACAAATTTATATTATCTATAACTTACCTATCTATCACCTATCTAAGAGCTAAGTTATACCACATGTACAAATATATCCATATCTATCATCTATCTTTGTCTGTCTACTATCTACTTACCTATCAATAATCTACCTATCATCTACCTATCTATCTAAGATTATCTATTAGCTATTATCTCTTTTTAAATGAGGACAATACAAATATGGAACATAGTAACAACACCTGGTGAATCATACGTGAAGGATGCTTTAATTTTATTTTGCAAATTTTTTTATGTTTTTTTTTTATATGTTTGAAGCTTTTCTTTCCAGGTTACAAAGCCTTTAAATGGAATAAAATGTAGTGTCTGCAACAGATGTGGTTTTAAGGTCAAAGTTAATTGCTCGGATGTAGCTTACTAGTACAGTTAAAAATGAAGATCGATTAAATTACGGAATAACGAAGGTAATAATATTGTTCTTGTTAAAGGGCTAATTTGGTACAAAAGCGTTGAAATAATTTTGAACCTTCTTGAAAACAATTGCTTTTTCCCTGCGTTTGCTGCTTCCCCAGTGCCTCGATCATAAGCCACTTTTCCACCGGTTCCCCAGTTAAAATCCTTTTTGATTTGGTTCCTTCTTGGCTGTAAAAACTCAATGAGAGCATTGTTGCTTAGATCAACACTCTCCTCGCACGCACGTATTCTAGGTCCTCCATCACTGGGTTCTACCAAAAGATCCCGTCCCTACTGTAACAAAGAAGCTCTGTGTAAGGCTCACTGTGGGGAATGAAGTGGAGTGTGTTTTGTTTGATGGAATAACAGAGTTTTATAAAGCTTGTGTAGATGTTCCTAATTCCTAATACCAAATGGAATGGGCCAAAGGTTGCTCTACAGTCTTACATGTGCAGTCATTTGCACAATGACAGGAACAACGTGCATCCTAAGTGGGACCATGATGGGAAGTTTGGCAAGGGTCACCTTGGATAGGATCAGGAAGTAGGTTCGGGACTGAAAGTGAAAGCAAACTGGGTTTGGTTGGAGATTCCACGCTTCAAAAGACTATGCTGGAAAGTAGAGACCGCCTCGCCTGTACTGTTGAGTTCCTGCCTTCATAGTCAGCAAAGAATCCTGATCCCCATTAACACCCAGAGTGGCATTCCTATGTCCTGTCCCCAAGACCCAAACCAGCCCAGCCAAGGGAAGGCTTCTCAGAAATCCACATACCAAATAAGTCCAAATTAAGAAAACGATCACAGAGGAACAAAATCTTATCACAGCAGAAATGGCGACAACGCCAGCGAGAGCAAGATAAAACTTTGTAAAGACTTGACATGAAGCAATCTAGGTACCTAACACTGCTGTGTGTGCACCATAGAAGACTATCCCATGCTCAATAACCAGAACTCCGGCCTCATCCTGAAGGAGAAGTTGTGGGGAAGGGGGCAAGCAGTACAGGAAGTAGAGTTAGCAAGGCTTAAGCTGCTCTTGGCTTCCCCCTTAATGACAAGGTTCCTCTAGACAGCCAGCCTTCCCAAGCTCTGGCCATTGCAAATGACTGTGCTTGCAGCCGCTGAAAGGGGGAGTTTCCTTGTGCAGGCTGCATTTATATGTGTCAGGAGGAGCTGGGAGTGGAGGTGAGGTGGGGGTTGTTATTCAATAACAACAGAACTAACCCACAATTATACTATCCACCCACCCACCCCTTCCGGTTCCAAGAACTAACCTGTTGAGCACAAAGAAGCTTTGCTAGGCCCAGATCCAGACCAGAGAGCTGTGGCGAGACCCACCCTAGGAATTTGCAAGAAGCCCAGGGAATGCTGTACCTGAACTCACTGAGAGTGACCTTTTGTGTTTCCTTAGAAGCAGCTTGAAAAGTGACCAAGGAAGAGGAGAGTGGCAGCGGTCCCTTTCCTGGAAGGGAGTCACACTTCCTTTTAGCGGAGGCACTCAGACCACATCTGGAGTGTATCTCGAGTGGCCTTTTTCCACTTACCATGGTCCCCAGTGGAAACAATGCCTCCCAGGTAGCCACAGGCTGCTGGTCATAGTTCCAGCTCAGAAGCAACCCCAGGCTCTGTCCTCCCAGGAGTGTTGAATCAGTAACGAACCGTCAGCTTCAGCAAACAAAGTCTGGCAAGAAAGACTTTTAAACAAATGCTGTTGGTTTCACTGGAGCCCTTGAAACAAACTATGAGGGACAGGGTGAAACTTGGCAGGGTTTGTCTATGCTGAGGAGGCAAAGGCCAAATCCTGCAGCAGCCAAATGTGCAAATGCCCAGAAAAATGAAAATAAGAAGCATCACCTTTTACCCTTCAGATATAAATGCTTCTGATACAACACTGCTGATAATCGATGCTGAGATTCAATCATCAAAGAAAGACAGAGCCGCAGAATACACACTACCCTATGTGCTTCAGGAACCAGTAGCCCAATACCAGATCAGAAAAACAGCCGAAGGCCACACTGGATGCAGGAGATGCTCAGGAAAAGGCCTGCCAATGGCAGTGTATACAGTCAGGAAAAATGAACTATGTGTCCTGCTCATGCCAGTCAAGGGCTCTACCACTGAGCTACATCTCCACCTTGGTGTGTTTCGAGGATCTTCCCACGCCCTCCATCCAGCGCTCCTGATGGCTCCTGATCAAGCTCTAACCACAAGTGAAGCTTGCAGATGGTGTCTTTTAGCCAGGCTCATCATCAGTGATAATAGAGGGGGATGTGCTGTGGATGGAGGAAAAGAGAAGGGCTTTAGGTAGGTGACCATCACCAGGTGCTACTGGCTGGGCTTCCAAAGATGGCATCTCTCACTGTCATGGAAACCTTCACCTAGTGAACTGCTGGTGGGGAGGGGGGGTGTCACATATTGATAACCTCTTTGCTGCCTTGAAATAAGTCTCTGGGAAGCTCCTGTGTTGCTGACCGGGCTGGGCATCATCAAAGAATCGGCAGGGTTGATTTGACAGGACGATGAAGTATCCATATCCCTTCTAGTGTGGCGGGACACTGGTTCATCAGGGTGTCCTACAGGTGTCCCAACTGGGACTCAAGCAGCTGAGCCTGGGCCATTCCACATCCTAGTTTCACACCTGCATCCCAGTTTAATTGATTTTTCCAGCAATCACTGGATAAGTGAATACATTGCCCAGATCCAGCCTTTATGCCAGCATCAGCCATGCCATCTTATGGGAACGGCTTAACCCTTTTGTACCTTAGGGGATATTGCCTTACTCTGACAATAGTAGTTATGGCAACTAACTGGATTAAATGGTTTTTATGTGTTCTTTGGTACTTCATTTCTCATTTTTATTACATTGCTATAATGTGAGCAGATTGTGGTGGGGACAGATGTCGAATTTGTAAAAATTAGATCAACCTAGAACCAGAGGTTTAAAAAGAAAAAAGCAACAAGATTGTTAATGTGCTTCCTGTTGAAAGAAATGAACAGCTAGATCATTGCCTCTCTCATTCTGTAATGGAATACCTGACAAGAAGCAGCCAGAAGGAGGAAGGCTTATTTGGGCTCACAGTCTGAAAGCACAGTCATGAATGCTGTCCCTGCACTCTGATTGAAATCAGAGAATACCCACTCTTAATCAACAGCCAGACCATCGCTCCATCCCTGATATCATAAGATAAACACGAACACACACCACCACCACCACCACAACAACAACAACAATAACAGAGATGTAACATCACTACCCCCCCCACACACACACACCTTTTTTGAGATAGGGTTGGCTAGCCAGCACCTTGCTAGATAGCTGCGGATAACTTTGAACCTCTCATCCTCCTGTTTCTACCTCCCAAGTGTTAAGATTTGAGAAGTATGTCACTATGTCTAGCCTGTATTTGTGTTTTAGAAAGAAGGCCTTGGGGAGCATTTACTTAGGTGATAAGTTGTAGAACAACACACAGGGCTTTGTATTTCAGCTGCTTTTATTACCCATCGTTGTTATCAGACATCTGTTGGAGACATTCTCTGTGTAAGGTATTTATTTTAGGTGCCAAAAAAGTTACAACAAAATGAAAAGCTCAGATTATGAGACATACTGATATTTTATGTTCTACTGAAATGAAAAAGAAAAAAAAAAACACATGCCGCCAATGAAAGTATAACACAATGTTCTTTTGTACCTTGGAATTTTTATTACCGTTTGTTGGGAGAGCTTTCTCAAATGCATTTAGATTACATTTCCCCATCTATCACTCTGTGTACAAGAAAGACTTGAAATTACTCGGTGAAGATACGCCTAAAATTATTTACATACACAGTTGAACTGTTCTGAATGGCAATATTCTCTATCTAGTGCTTTTCAAGGTTTGACATTTCGGAATCAATAGAAGTAAAATACTGGGGTGGTGGGAAAGAGATGGATTACCAGTTTAGAATGTGGCCTGTTCTTCCAGATGATAGGGGTTCGGTTCCCAGAATGGAAGGAAGAAGAAGCAGAAGAGGAGGTGGAAGAGGAGGAGGAAAAGGAAGAGAAGGAGGGGGAGAAGGAGGAAAAGGAGGTGGAGGAGGAAAAGGAGGAGGAGAGAGAGGAAATGGCAGAAGGTCAGCCTGCACCATTTTAACAGTTCTAGGATGCTGGTATTCTGAAAGCATTCACAAACCCCAGTGTGTGAACATTGGAGCACTCCTAAGTCAGTGACCTGCTTTTGTTTCCACATCTTCTTCTTGCATTTGGTGAGTTTTCTTGGATGAGCACAACAAAGGCTGGTCACCACTGTGGTTGAAATTATTCTTCTTTTCTGGGAAGTTAAAGTGCAAACCATGCATGTCTTAGTATCATAGAGGCATGGTAAAGTCTTTTGAGAGAGAAGATGGCTGGGAATCTGATCATGTTTAGCTAGAAGACTTTAGAAACATGGTGGTGATTCACATAGCAAGGGAATCCCATTTCTGTGCCTCACAGCATGGGAGATGCTCTGGGTTGAAGACTCACCACAGGGCTGGGGAGAGAGCTACCTGCTACCTCCGTAAAGTGTGGAGTATGAGGAGTGACCAGAGTCTGATCCACAGCACTTAAACTAAGGACAAAAGAAAACAACAACAACAGAAAACCTCCTAAATTCAAGCGTCAGGGAGATAGATGATGGAGGAAGGTCATTGGTTAATTATAATAAAGAAACTGCTTGGCCCTCATAGGTTAAAACATAGGTGGGTGGAGTAAACAGAACAGAATGCTGGGAGGAAGAGGAAGTGAGCTCAGATTTGAGAGCTCTGCCCTCTGGAGCAGAGGCCATGCTCCCCTCTCCCGGGCAGACGCCATAAAGCAAGCTGCCAGGTCAGACATGCTGAAACTTTCCCAGTAAGACTGATGTTACACAGATTATTAGAGATGGGTTGATCGGGATATGAGAATTAGCCTGTAAGGGCTAGAGTTAATGGGCCAAGGCAGTTTCTTTATTAGCCAATGACCTTCCTCCATCAGATAGATGACAGGCATATCCTGTGGACTGACTGGCTAGCCAGTCTAGCAAAATTAGTGAGTTACAGGTTGATTGAGAGGCCCTAGCTCAAAAAAATAAGACAGAGGGCTGAAGTGATGGCTCAATGGTTAAGACTACTTGCTGCTCTACAGAGACCCTGAGTTTAGTTCCCAGCACCTACTTGGTGGCTCACAACTCTCAGCAATCTCAGTCTTCCCACAGACACCAGACACGTGCACACATGCCAGTAAAGCCCTCACACACATAAAATAAAAATAAGTTAACCTTGAAAAAAAAATAAGGTGTAAAGTGATTGAGAAAGACACCCCATGTTGACTTTCTGTCCTATACATACGTACACCCATTCACTCACAGATTTCAAATTCAAAGCACAAAAGATGTTCGCATTGTGTCCTAATTGAAAAGAACAGCAGCAACAAATCCATGGGCGTGCCCCGTGGCACAATGCCACTCTCAATAAGTAAAAAATTGGTTATATAATTAGTGACGGAAGAGAGCTGAGTGTGCTGATTAGGATTCTCTGTGTAGCCCTGACTGTGCTGGAGCTCTCTGTAGACCAGACTGGCCTTGAACTCACAGACCTGTGCCCGCTTCTGCCTCCCAAGTGCTGATGTTAAAGGTGTGCGCTGCCACCACCCCACATTGGGTAGGTTTTTGACAGCTCCTCAAAGCAATCCATAAAATTAAGAAGATTGTTTTCTCTCTTCTCCCTCCTTCCTAGAAGATCCTTACTCTGGGGAGTTGCTGCCCCTTGGTAAGGAATGCTGCACAGAGACCTGGAAAGCAGGCAGCCCTTCCCCCACCTATCACACATTGCATCATTCTCTTTCATCCAATCACTTCTCTGCATAATGGTCCATTCCCTATTGTCCTCTTTAGCATGAGTAGCTTTTCCTAGGTCTTTGAGGCTTCATTTCTGAAGGTCCCCACAGCACACCAAACTTTGATGAAATGCATTTTTAAAAATACCTCTCCAAGTTAACAAATGTTGTATCTTTGCCACCGAAGTGACAGCAGCGATTCTGCTGGGTGAGGATGTACCATCCCCTTTTCCGCCTCCTCCACGCGGAGGAGAGAAAACACTATTCCAAGGCATAGACTAGGTTTCTTAGTAGTCACAATCATCCCTTGAACTCCAGACTACAAGGTTGCTCCTGGGGCAGAAGAAACAAATTTCTATTTCTAACCTTTCTTTACACGGCCTTGTGAAGAGAGAAGAATCGGGTTTATTTCCTCTCAGTTGCAGCGGGCCACCTCCCTCCCTCAACAGCTCCTCTCTCAGCTGTGCAAACGTCTTCACCTAGCTCTCCCGCAGGGTGAAATATCCCGGGTCACGGCGGGGAGTCTTTCTATGGTTAATTAAACCAGCTGGCCCTCCAGCCTTTAACTCCTCCGGCTACACAAACCAAACAACTTCATTCAAGTCAAACCCAAGTGGGGAAAACAGTCTCGGCCGTGTTTTAACCAGATGCCTCAGCAAATTCGGACTCAGACAGAATTCTTTTCTTGTCAGTGCTTTGGCCACACACGGCGCTTGGTGCTCCTCCGCGCAGTCACGCTGGGGGCTTTTCTCTGAAGGGTTTCTTTACAGTGAGGACTTCTTGGAAATGCTGTTTTACCTTGAGTGGCCCATGAAGTGCACTCACCTAGCTGAAGTATGGACACTCAGTGAGTACTAATACTTGTTCTTCAGGTTCTGCTGGTCTGTGATAAACACACACCTAGAAGCCAAGGGCAGCACAGGCCAAGACCTCAGGGTTTCTCCCGTATTCTTTTAAATATGTTTCTCTTTGCCATTACATTTTCTAAATAAAGCAAATTAATCTTGCGAGCTAGTGAATATAAAATCTGTGGAACCGAATAGTTCAAAATGTTTGGAACCCTGATTATCTTGCAAAGCAGCACCTCTGACTATATTACTCCCCTCCTGCCCCCACCCCCCCAGTTTTCAGGGTAGAGTGAAGTACAAAGAGTCCTTGAAACCAGCTCATTGATTCAGCGAATACATTTTGAGTTCTGTGATGTGTTAGGCACAGAAATCGGGTGAAACAGCATTCAAATTGAAAGCGATGAGATTTACTGTCAGATCTGTCTTTCTATATGAGCCATGTTTCATGTTACTCGGTTCCCTTATTTATAGACTGGGAAAAGTTAGGGCTCTGTCCACCCAGAAAGGCAGAGAACAATGCGCATGGAATGCCATTTCCGTCATCGCTGTGTCCATTGCATCTCTCCCCTCCCCCACAGTGCCCTCATCAGCACCACCATCATTTCTACTGTCTTAGGTCGGTTGTCTAGAAACCCATGAAGAAAGGCTTCCCTGGAGGGAGTTTATGTCTGTAAAGGAGTGGGATAGAGAAAACTGGGCAAGGAGGAAAGGGAACCTCTGATGAGACCTTGTGTCGGTGACTTAGCTTGTTTCTGTGACAAAACTCCGACAGAAGCACCTTTAGAAGGAAGGGTCTATTTTGGTAAATGGCTTAAGGGATGCTTTCTGTTGTTCCTTTGCGGAACTACAGTTCCCAGCGTTCTCCTGGATATGGACATATTCCCAGAAGCCTTTGCATTCCCCGTTGAAAAGTAGGGGTTGCTAGGACCCCTCTCTCTCTCCCTCTCTCTCCCCGCCTTTCCTGTCGTGTCTGCACGCCTTTACCCTGCCCGTTACCCCTTCCCCATTAAAAGTGCACCCACGTGGGACCGCCGCGTGTCTGTGTCTTCTTCCTCGCGTAACGTCTTTACCCTCTAAGCCGCAGACAAGAAAGCCAGCCAGGAATTAAGAACAACACTTTCCATCATGGTAGAGAAGACCTGGTGGCAGGACCATGAGGTCACATTATGTTCATAGTTAGATGTGGGGGGAGATGCTAGTGCTATAGACCATATTTAACGTGTTTCTTGCCACCTCAATTCACTCAATCTAGAAGCTTCCTCACTGAATTACCAGGGGCCAGCCTCCTAGGTGGTTCTAGATATCATCAAGCTGTCAATCAAATTGACCGCCACAGGGTTTAACAGAGGCCACAGGCAGCTAGGGGACTGAGATGACCCTTCCAGTTTGTCCAAAGTGAAGACAAGGCCCCCTAGTATTGGAACCATAAGCGCCTTGGTTCTGAAGGGGAGTTATGGAGGGCAATATCATTAACACATTCTGGACCTTGGCAGGCCTTGAGGGAGTCTTGTCCTTAAGGGTACACAAGTCATTTTATTTCCTTTCCATATCACAAGAAGAAAGAAAAGACATAGTTGCCATGACCGGAAGCACATGTTATAGCTGAACCTTGAAGGGCCCCAAGAAGGCTTGTGTCTACCATCTGCCGCAACGGTCCAGAGGCACACGCTGTACACTGATTCCTTCAAACCCTCTCCTTTCCACACTAACTGCACTGTAGCTTCCATTCCACGCGTTACATGATAGACCCCAGGGCAGGGGACGGCTCTGCAGGTCAATTGGTTAAAGTACCACCTTGTGATTAAGAGCTCTGTAGAACTCTGTCAAACATTGTGCAGCCCCAACTCGGTGGCCCAATCCCTGTAAAGACGCACTCTCTGCATTTTCAACCTGCTGGGGCTGAACCTACTCTCCCAGGTTGTCTATTACTTTTGTCCTCATTGATGCACTGTGAGACAACCCAGATAAGAATCGATCTCTCTTCCATGAACACATACATGTTTTTTGAACAGTCCTTTGTTTTGAAATGTGCCCAGTTCCTTTTTGTAATGATTTACAATGTTTTCAAAACCAGTGCATGGCCTTGCTCCTTGGCCTACCTTCTTGAACTGTGACGATCACCTCATGGGCTTTCTATCCCATGTAGGAAGGATTTGACAAATGTCTTTCGTGCTGTTAGGTCTCTCCCTCTAGGTGGTTTCATGTTTAAAAACACTAGTATGTACCCTCCATGTGTGAATGGAATGATGTGGTTGACAAATAAAGCATTAAGCCAAATCATCTGTAATCATCCATTAACGCAGTGAACTCTTTATTTCCAATGTTAGTAACAGATTCAGTGTAGACTTAAGTACAATTCAGTTTTGTCTCTGCTTGAAAATTTGAAAATATTGAGATCTTGGTGGAGACTTGTTGAAGGATTTTTCTTTTGAATTGCTATTAAAATGACCCCCGCTCTCTCTGTCTCTCTCTTTCTCTCTGTCTCTGTCTCTCTCTGTCTCTGTCTCTGTCTCTGTCTCTCTCTCTCTCTCACACACACACACACACACACGTACATACACACTTGATAAAAACATTGACCAGAACAACACAAACCTTTAGGAAAACAATTTTAAAGTGGAGAGAAATTAATTTCTATTTCCATCCCCCATGGCCAAGCTCGCTAGACTCACGAGCACTCCTGGGAAGGGAATTAGGAGGCCTGGATGAAGCAGATGGAGCATCCTGCTCACCAAGTGAAGAAGAAATGAACTGTTTTAGAAGTTGCACCCCCGGTTTTCGCCACACGGTATTTATTTAGAAAATGCGAGCGCCTCCTCTCAGCTGTGAAAATCTATCATAAAGAAGACCAGCTGTTTCTCATTATCAGCCAGTTACCTCGGCAAGCCACAGTTCCATACGATCCAGAACGGTGTTTCCACTCAACTTTTAAGCAGATTAAAACAAATAATCTCATTTGCAGATTCAGATCCCCAGGTGAGATGACTTCACTGAACTGGACGGGGGAGGAGGATGAGTAGCTCAATATCCCCACACGGATTGTCTCTGAACTGAGTTCAGATGTCAGATTTCCTGAGCGTCCTCAAGAGTTGTCAACCCCAGCTCTGACAGAATTTTAAGAGGCACCATAGTAATTAGAGATCATTTGATTATGTCCACATTAGTCTTTCATTTTTCTCATATTAAAACTCACGCTACTCACGTCCCTATTGTTGTTCCTTTGCGGACCTACAGCACCTGGTATTCCCTGAATGCGCCTGATCTCGTCTGATCTCAGAAGCTAAGCAGGGTCGGGCCTGGTTAGTACTTGGATGGGAGACCGCCTGGGAATACCGGGTGCTGTAGGTCTACAAAGGAACAACACCTTCCTATTTCCTTGGTGACTGCCATTCATCCAGATACACAGATCGACACTTAGGGCAAAAAAAAAAAAAAAAAAGAGAAAAAAAATGAGATTAATTAAACATTTTGTTTGTCCATCCAGATGCTTCAGGGCATAATTTAGAGGAAGAACCATCATGCTATTAGGACTTTCCCATCAGGGAATTCTGTACGATAACCACGCAGAAGGGAACTAGCACACTATAGGACCACAGGTCCTATAGATGCTTGTTTTTCTTTGTTGTTGTTTTGTTTTGTTTGCTTGTTTCGCTTTGCTTGGCCAGTGCTCTATCACTGAGCTACACCCCCAGCCCCTGGGTTTTTGAGACAAGACCTCACTGTGTACCCCAGACTGGCCTTGAACTTGCCGCCTTCCCATTGCAACCCCCTTAGGGCTAGGATCACAGGTGTGAACGTGCCACCACTCCCCCTGAGAAAAGCACATTTTTCCCCCCAACAAATAGCTCCATATATGCCTAACTTCTGACTTAAGTCTGCAAACAGGGAAGTTATAAGCATTGAAGAACTTAGAGCATTGTCTGTAATGTGTTGGTAAAAGCCTCCTTTTGATCTGTAAAGTGGAACCTGGTCTGGCTTTTAGCTGTGAGCTTCTCAGCAGAAAGTAAAAGTGCCTGAAGCCTAAGGAAGACTGCCTCAGGCTGGGGTCTCGCTGGCACTAACCGGTCTTCTGCTTTGAAGGTCTAACAGGACTATCTAAGCCTGCGCTGGGGCTGCCTGGTTAATTATTTACCTTTCTCACTGGTCCTTTCAGATTCTTTTCTTATCAAATGACTCTGTCTAAACTGCAAACAAACAACCTCCCTGGGGCAGTTAGGACTTCACTAAACTGGGTTTCTGTGACCCTGAGTGAGCCTAGTCTCTCCAGTCTTTCACGGGGCTCTCTTGTGCTCAGTAACCAGGAGTAGGCCAAGGCTCACTGGTGCTGCTGTGTGGGTGTTTGTGCTTTACTGGGCCTTGCTTCTTTTGATGCCCCCATCCCCAGCCTTTTATTTTTAGATCCCCTACTTATTTTAAGAGCTGTTGTGACTCTCCATTCCGTAGAACCTTTCAGATTTCACCTGATAACAAAACCTCTTTGTTCTGGAAACCCCAAGGTTTTCTGCTGTTTGAGGGTTTGGCTCACGGACTCTGGAACAGACGTAAGGCTAGGCACTCACCTAGGCCCTGAATGACTGGACAAGTAAACCCAACTAGACAACTGAGTTGGTCTTTTGGGCTTTGCTCTTCTTCCCTCCCAGACTCCCACCGAAGCAGACTGCTCTGGCCAAATGGGGCAGAAAAAAAGTGGGCAGGTGGGGTGAAGTCAATCAAGCAGGGGCTCCATTTCTGCACAAACTTTCAGTTTGAGTTCCAAGGTGAGGAAACAGTTATTTTCACCTCAAGTACACCACCCTCAACCTCTTATCTTTAAAGGTCTTAGGCAGTATATCTTTTATTAGGCTATTTCAAATCATTCCGGGAAACAGAGGAGATTCTGGAAATGAGGTTGAAAATGAGGGGGGAAATATGGATGGGATCCAGAGGGATCCCACAATTTGTTGGTGATCATATATTGAGTCAACACTCCCTTTCTTCATATGTGAGCCAATCCCTCTATAAAGGAGCCAACTGAGAACTTAAGAATTGCCCAAAGGGGTCACCCAGATAATACCTATCTTTGAGGAGTGGAGGGAGCCAGAATGAACGAAGTCCTGAGTGGGTGATGTTGCCACAGACGTGACCATGTGAAGGACTCCAGTGCCCAGCCCCACAGGAGTGGACAAGTCTTTCCCAGGTGAGGCTCAGTGGGATGGCAGGTTCTGGGGGTCTGAGTGAGAATTCTAACAGAGTGTGTAAAAAAAAAATAAACTCCATAGCGCTCTCCTGCAACCAAATATTTACCTCCTAAAGACTGCTCCCCTACAAAGAAAGACTGCTCCTACCCAGATTGGGATGGCGCCTTGATTCAGCTGCACACCATAAACCCTGCCTCCTTGATCCCGCTGTGTGCAGTAACTCCACACCCCTGTCCACTTTGAGTTTCTGGGGTGCTGTGGCTTCTCATCTGAGAGTCCAGACAATCTGATCCCAGCTTTTCTGTGTCCATGTTTCTGTTTGTCCATCTACTCGTCTTTTCTTCATTTCCCTCCCTGCCCCATCAGGTAAAGTCCCTGGGACTGTGTAAGGACTCAGCACCCACCCTCAAAGAATCGTAGGTTAGACTAGAATATGGTTCTTTTGAGGCCCTAGACCCTGCTCTCCCGACTCACCTTTAGTGGTTTTATTATTATTTTTATTTATTTATTTATTTATTTATTTACTTATTTACTTATTTTTTGATTTTTCGAGACAGGGTTTCTCCGTAGCTTTTGGTTCCTGTCCTGGAACTAGCTCTTGTAGACCAGGCTGGCCTCGAACTCCCAGAGATCCGCCTGCCTCTGCCTCCCGAGTGCTGGGATTAAAGGCGTGCGCCACCACCGCCCGGCCACCTTTAGTGGTTTTTAAAGTCTATTCCCTGAATCTGGCAAACTGTCTCTCACCTGTAATCTTAGCACTCTGGGGGCTGAGGCAGGAGGATTGGGAGTGAGTTGAAAGACAGGCTGCATTATACAGTGATATCCTGTTCCAAAGCATGGAAGCAAACAACTAAGAAAACATATTCCTTGTTTTTCTAACTAGGGACAATTGAGTCAGATTGAAGTTAGCAAGACCTCAGCTCTTTCATTTCTACATTAGCATCAGTAACAGTACCTTGCTAGCCCCATGGCAGATTCAACAAAGGAAGAACAAACCATTGGGTCCAGCACATACCAGTCACCTTTGTTTTCTGGTTATAAATATTCTCAACCCTGTCATGACAAAAAGAGTCTTTGATAAAAATTGAAACTCAGAGATATTTGTTCTCTTCATATTAATACCTTGCAAAGCAACTTCTTCGAATGTGTCCATTTAGGGCATCCTAGCTTCTATCAATTTTGCCATTTTGCACTTAGTTTTTCCTTTGCTTACAATCCAGGCAGGTAGTGAGATTTCAAAACCAGCAGCCATGGTCTGAAATCTACATAGAAATGTGTGATAATGAATATATATTACATATATGTTATATGTGCATATCATATATAACTGTGTTGCATTCTTATATTTTAGGATGTTTCTTTCCTTAAGATACCCACCCAGTGTATATAAATTGCTAAAGCGTTAGCCCACCCAAATCAACTCTAGTGAAATTATCAAACAGTTGCATTTACCTATTTGATCTCTGTCCATTTTGGCTGCTTATAGATGAAGTGACTCATATTTTTGCCTCAGTAGTAAAAACATATTATTTGTGACAAATAAAAGGACATGGACATCTTGGTACAGCCATGATTCATTTTGGTTATTGTTTATCAAAATGCCATTCGAAGAGTTGATGACAAAAAATTATCCCATTTTTAAGCATTTACTTATTTATGTATTTATTTAATTCATTTATTTTTGTTTCTTACTCTTATCCTTATCCCAAACTTAGGTTGATCTTTTGTCTCCAGGTGTGACTCTTTTGGCTGAAGGTTTACCCAGAAGCATATTTGCATAGGGTTACCTTTAAAACCTTTCTTCTACCGACTCAATTTGTTCCAGGCATTCTTGTGGAAAATTATGGGATCTTTTCCATTAAGAATTTTGAGAAAATATTAATCTCCTTCCTTATCTGAAGATGGGAGCCACTTCTCAACAAATCATTAAGCATTAGTCTGAAGTCACTGTAAGGCTGAAGGTTAACATGGCCTTGAGACTTCACTGTTTCAATGAAGCTGTTTCCTTCTCAAAAAAGGACCTCAGCAGAACTTGTATTCATAAGGTCTTTCTGGCTGTGACCGAGCATTAAGGGCACCATTGTATCTAGCTGGAATGTGTGCTTGGTTTTCACACTTTCCTCAGTGACTAATTCTGGAGAACAAGGTGTAAGTTAGCCACGGAGAATGACGACATTGCTTTATCTTTATCATTGCTGTCTGACCAGAACACAACCAGTCACATCATGCCCAAGCAATGTGAACATGGCGGTTTGGCACAGTAACAATAGCAGGCTGATAAGTGACTGATCGGCTTAGCCATAGCATTCTTTTCTCCGGTAGGTCACTGTCCCTTTTTGTTCTTCAAAATCTAGCAATGGTTATGCATTCTGGAAGATGGCATTTCAAATCAATTAAGTAACATCACGTCCACAGTGGCTGGGATTATCACCCTGTAATACCTTGCTTCTGTGTCCACCTGATTAAAACTATTCTAAATGTAAGCAATTAAGCAATGAGTGCCATAAAGCCCCATAATTAAAATGCATCTTTAGCATGATTTTTTTAATCGAGTGGTTTGGAAGAGAAATAGTTTGTGTGATAAGTTACAAATATGTATGACATATAAAAAGATGGTCACCTTATAGTTTGATAAGTAGAGATTATAACTTATGATTTCTCCACATGTAAAATAAGAATTTTAGCACCTAATACATAATTTTTGGTCATGATTCATACAGGGAATCTAATTCAGGTAACAAGAAATTAAATTTCATATTTATATGGAACATTTAATCAACAGTTCTCACTACCAGTCTATTTCAATTAATGAAGAACTAAAATATAGTAGAATATAACACTTGAAGCCAAGTGGTGTTTCCTCATCACCTAAGGAGTGTGTGTATCCTTTACCAGACTAACAGCTCAGAAAGGGAAAGCCTGTAGCAAGCAAACCAGTTCCTATTACGGAACACATTCTCAACAAATAGCTCTAGAATTAATCTATATATGGGGTAAATATAAGAAATAATGATGGAATAGATATTTGAGTTCAAAGCCAGCTTGGTCTACAGAGTGAGTTCCAGGATAGACAGGGCTACATAAAGAAACCCTGTCTGAAAACAAAAACAAAACAAAACAAAAAAAAACTAATCCTTTTTTTCTAGTATCTATCATATTGTTTTTCAAGGTAATTTCCAAAATTTAGATGTTTTCCACAGTCATAAAATACAACTAATATTCAGAGATGTAAAACGTACTATAGGATGTCTTCGAAAAGTAATTTCCAATCATCCTACGAATAAGATGGAATAAAATAAAACATAATTTAAATATAGAATTGTTGCTTAACCACAGAAAAATAAAAGACCCATCCATTTCAACGGTGTTCAGATTTTAACTGACCTATTTAGTAGAAAATGAAACAAAACCACTTCTCATGTTACATAAACATGACATTTTCTCCTAAGGAATCTAAATTACAGAAGAAAAATAATTTGTCAAAAGAATATTAGATCATTCTTCCATAAATTTCATTTGAGTGTTGCTTGAAAAAAAAATAAAGGATGGAAAGATCTTAAATCTTGTTGTTTGAGTTTTTTTTCTTCAAATTTTGAGCAACATTTTCCCCTCCAGGGGCGTTCAGTTAACAAGTAAAGGAAAAGAGTGTGGGCTGATTTCTCTCTCAGCAACCATCACAAGAGACACTGGAGCCAACTTTCATATTTTTGAGAAAAAAAAATTATGTGCACAAACTAAAATTATGTAAATCTAAGTAAGCTTGTTACTTTTGAAAATGTCCAGAAAAAATATTAAACTTATGCAGATTGTTGACGCTAACAGAGGTCATCAACCACTTGTTGCTGGAGAAGCACAAGTCCAAAGAAACACGAAAGCCTTCCCTGCAAATTGCAATTCCATTTCTTCATAGGCACAGCTAGACTGAGGAAGATGAGCATCAACCATGCTCTTGAAACAGTCTATGTGGGGGCTTGAATGTGTCTTACTTCTCAGGGGAGTTGCTGACTTTAAAACTCTCCTGTTAGATAATCTTAAAAGTGTTTTTTTTTTTGGAAGGAAGAAAAGAAAAGCACAAGAAGGATTCTTCATGGAGTCCCTCATCAGATGCACCTGGGTTGGAGGAAGAAAATGTCTGCTTATTACTGCACTTGACCCCGTTAGTGGGCTTCGCTCTAATGAAGCAGGCTGAGGTAGACAATCTGTCTTTAGAGCATACTCACTAACATATGCGACTTGACTCAGGCTGTAGTCGATACGAAATATGCAACTCCATTTAGTGTGTAGTCGAGATCATTCTATATAAACATACTTCCCGCAGACATATGGAAATACATCCGAAAAGCCTATACATCTTTAGGCGGTTAATTAGCATAAGAGCATAGAGATATAAGATGATAATGCAAAGGCTGTGGATGACAAAGCACTTAGGTTCCTCTAGGATGACATCGACTGTCTTGCAGGCGCACAGCTTCTGTCCACTCTTTGTGTCTTCACCCGGTATCTTCCTGTGTAGCCCAGGCTGGCCTTAACTATTTTGATCCTCCAACCTCAACCTCCTAAGTGGTGGGGTCACAGGTGTGGGCCATTATGTTGGTTAGTGTATATCTTCATAATGATAAAAAAAAATCCATTAATTCTTTGACAGAGAAAATAATGGGATCTAGATTCCCTTGAGGATTTTTTGAGATGGTAAGTCATCCAGTTTCTTCCATTTGAAGTATTTGTTTTGAATTTGGAGATGATCCCTAAGAGATCGTCCCCCACCCAACCCCACAGATCTGTATTTTCATTGAAATCCCACAATTTCCTGTACATTTCCCTGTTGAGATTATTTCTATTAGATTATGGTACTTGTAATTTGTAAAGCCTGCGTGTACCCAGTGTTTCCTCCCGCTCCCTCAATTACGGCACGCTAGAGTGTGTACAGGGCTCAAACTGCACACACTGGAGGTCTGGCTATCCCCACTGCCTTCGTCCTTCTCAGTTCCCAGCTGGAGGTCTCAGCTGTAATTTCAGTCCATTCCTGTGGCTGTAAAACCGTAACAGAGCCTCTGCCATCCTACTTCTTACCCCACATGCTGCATCCACTTCCTCTGGGGGCAGGCAAGGCCACCATTGTGTCCAGGGGAGTTTCAGTTATGGCAATTTGACACCTAGGGCTAGTACGACTGAAATCATAGAAGCCATGGTTTCATCAGAGTCTACCTAAAGGCCTCAAATGTAAAAAAAAAAAAAAAAACCTAATAATGACCACCACACAGCAGTGAGAAGGAGACTATTTAAGATACACAGCTTCATTCCATGTGACCTGACAGACAGCCATGTTTTCTTTACTTTTATTTTTAATTACTTTTACTTATGTGTATATGTGTACCTGCATGGGCTTATGTGTACTTCATGCATTCAGTAGCCTGCAGAGGCCAGAAGATGGTGTCAAATCACTTGGAGCTAGTTATAGGTGACTGTGAGCCATCCTGTGGTTGCTGGGAACCAAACCAGAGTCCTTTTTAAGTGTTCTTATAGGACATCACCCTCACTCTGCCTTTTAGACACCAGATCTTCAAAGTCACAAATGCCACGTGATGTTGTTTTGCAAGCTAGGGGAGAACTTTCAGCTCTCACATTACGTTGTTTTGAGAGAGATTCAGATCTGTGAAACCTGTGCTCCCGTGTGGACAAGGATTTTAAAGCTGTCAGAAAGAAGCTGAACCCAAAGACAAAGAAAAATGGCAAAGTCTAAAACAGACTCCCTGGTTCAGTCTGCCATGGGCTCAAGGCAGAGATGTTGACATTTGAATAAGATGTTGAGACTCTTCAAACCTGTCTCTTTTACTTGGTATAAGATGGACAGGACAAAAGGTGATCTTGATGATGGTAACTCTGGGGAAGAGATGACATAGCCCTAGAACTGCTTCTTCTTCTATAAATCCTATAGCCAGACAGATCCTTGCCTTACGAATGGTAGTGTCACTCTGGGGAGGGTCCCGACTCAGTGGCAGGGTAGGCATTAGAGAGGGTCAAGAGGGAGGAAAGGGCAAAAAGTGAGTGAAGTTAGGTACTTTTCAGTGGCTATGATCAAGGTAACTTATATGAAAAAGTGTTTAAGTTGGGGCTCATGGTTCCAGAGGGTAGAGTCCATGACGACCCTGGCAAGCAGCATGGCAGAGGCAGACAGGCATGGAGCTACAGTGGTGGCTGAGAGCCTACATTCTGACCCTCAAGCACAAGCCTGGGAGTGGTGTGGTCTGGTCAAACCTCGAAGCCCACCCCAGCAATACACCTCTTCCAATAAGGCCATGCCTTCTAATTCTTCCCAAATAGTTCCACCAACTGGGGACAGATCATTCAAATAGATGACCCTATTGGGGGGGGGGTCATTCTCCTTCAATACTGCATAAGGTCCCTTGGAGAAGGTGACATCTGATTCTGTCTCTCAGGATTGGCAGGCTTCAAGTGGAGAAGTGTGGGACGCAGAGTAGGCAATGGATGAGGTGAAGAGCGACAGAGGTGAGGAAATGTGTGGCCTGCAGGATGCTGCCGAAGAACAAAGGTCAAAGCACCCACTGGGCCTTTCTTCCCAAGCCGTAGCACTTGAACCTACCATTGTAGGCGAGGTAAGAGCACTCAAGTCTTTTGAGTTGGAGAGTGAGAGAGTTATATGTATTTTAGGCAGAGTAAAGAGGGCAGAATGAATAAGAGAATGCCAGTTGGGCTGCTGCCAAGGACGATGGCCTATGAAGTGGAGGTGGGAGGGGCTAGTGTACGACCGACGTGGGAGGGGCTAGTGTACGACCGACGTGGGAGGGGCTAGTGTACGACCGACGTGGGAGGGGCTAGTGTACGACCGACAATGGGACTGTGGAAACAGAACAAGATGAGTAAAGGAAGACAAGTGCGCTTCACCATAGAGTGGACGGAGATGAGCATGTGAGTTAGCGGTTAGCATCTCTCTCCTCTCCTCCCTCCCCCTCTTCCTACTTTCTTTTCTTTCTATTCTTGCTTGCTTTCCCAGAGGTGGCCAGGGTCCTGGGCAAATATGTTTCTTCCTTGCTGACCAATAGGACCTCATGTCAGATCTCTGCTCTGAAAAAAAAATTCACGAAGGATGGGAAGACAGAAAAGAAAGGAACCCTGTTATTACTCAGCCGTGATGAGTAAGCAAATGGGTATGGCAGCTGGTGGAGTGAGCTTTTGCCAGGGCTGCTGCGTAACCCTTGAGAATCTTTGATGCCACAAACAGCTGAGACCTTTGGCAGGAGCTCACCAAAATTCCTGAAATTTGTTTTCCTAAATGCTACCAGTAGTGTCTCTGGCCTTTACTCCTTTAGTGCTTACAATAGATTCCACAGAGTCCTAATTCTCTGTGTGAAATCATTTTCTGATGAAAAAGTCTCATGTGTAGCTCAGAGGTAGGGTGTTTGCCTGTAGTCTGCAAGGCCTGAATTTGATTACCAGCCCAAGAGAGAAAGAGAGGAGTGGAGAGAGGGGAAGAGAGAGGGGGAGTGGAAAGGAGGGAGGGAGAGAGAAGGGGGAGGAAGGGAGGGAAGGAGGAGGGACAGAGGGAGGGACACACACACACACACACACACACACACACACACACACACACTGGGGAGGGGAAGGGAGGGAAGGGGCAAGAGAGTATTCTAAAGTTTTTAAATCCAGAGTCCATCTCATACCTATGAAACCAGCAGGATTTCCAAAAGAGGAACCTAGAAATCTGTACTTTCTACCGTGGGTGTAATGTGACTTAGTGGGATAATTTTAGGCTAACATTTCTGAAGATTTGGGGTCAATCTGTAACAAAAACACCACCACCACCACCACCACCACCACCACCACCACCACCACCACCCATACACACATCAAGAATGGTTTCCATTTTACTGTTGGAATAAGACAATTCTGAGATTTCCATATTCAGTGACCAAGTAGATGTGAATTTAGAGGTTTCATTTACACAGCATTCATTATTTATTAAACATCTATTACGAGTTCAGTCATTGGAATAGGAAGCAGGGAATATAGTTACAAGGTCAATATCCCTGCCCTCAAGGGGCTTGCTTTCAAGAGGGACAGATAAAAGGATACTATAAACAAATGATTAAACAAGCAATATTATATCAGATAGTAACAGCAGGACAAAAATAGCAGATGATCGGAGGAAAGGAAACATCTACCTGGTAGTATAGCCTGCACTGAGTAGAAGAAAAAAGCTGGCCAAGGAGGTCACATTTGACCCCGAAAGCTTGGTTGTCTCAGAAGAGAACAACGGTGTGAGATGGAGCGCGGTGCGCATGAAGGGAAGTGTTAGCAGATGAGTAAGCCTGAGAGTGAGATAGAAGTACCATGCCGGGCCTGCTTGGCTCTGCTACAAACTTGAAATAAGACATGAAGACATTTAGTCAGTTGCCAATGTAATTAGATTCATGTTTTTTTTAAATAAATATGTATCAGAAAACCAAGCTATGTTGTACATGGAAGAGTAGTGATGATGGGTAAATATTAATAATATCAATTTGATGTACCACTAGGAGATACATTTGTCATGGAACTTCATAAAAAATTCCTCTAGGAAAGATCTAGCATTCAGGAGTCTATACACAGGTAAGACATCAAAATGTAAGAGTACATGAAATGATGAGAGATTTGCTGACTATGTGGGACACAACCAATAAGGGCAGCTGGAGGAAGAGGGGCCTACCATGTAAGGAGGAAGGCAGAGAAACTTAGGCAAAGACTACAAAATTCAAGAGTGTTTCATCACGGGAAAAATAAAAGAGCAGCGAAAATGTGGTTGGTTGAGAACAAGGAAAAGATTCCTTTCCTACTTGTGCAGTTCTTATTGTATTAGATATCCTCAACAGAGCAATAAGGAAAAGAAAAGAAGGAACAGATGCATGGGTGGAAACAAAAGAACCCAACTGCCTCTGTTCACAGAGGACAAATTATCTGCAAAGGAAATCTCAGAGAATACGCAAGAGCCATGAAACTGAGTTTAACAAGATTGTGGGATATACACCAAATGCATAGAAATTCGTCATAAGCGTACACACTAGCAATGGACAACTGAAAACTGCAAACAAAAGTATCATTTACAATTGCACCAAAAACTCAGGAATCATCTATTACAGCTAAAAATTATGAGTGAAAGACACTAAAGCAGACCTAAGTGAGTGGGGAGGGATATCAAGTTCATGGATGAGACAGTTTGATGGGAAGATGGCTCAGTGGACAAGTGCTCGCTGTTCATATTCCCAAAACTCATGCCGAACTAGGGACCGTAGCTTCCCTCTGTGTTCTAGTTTCCTTTCTGTTGCTGTAATAAGATAATCTGACCAGAACCAACTTGTGGGAAGACGGTTTATTTCAACTTAAAGTTCAAGGTCATGATCATCATGAGGGAAGTGGGGAGGGAACACAAGGCAGGAACCATATTGGAATCGTGCTTGCTCGTTGACTCTTTGGCTTATTCTTAGCTAGTTTTCTTACACAACCCAGGAGTACCTGCTTAGGGATGGTGAAACACTTAATAGGAAGGGCTCTCAGGCATCAGTGAGCAATCAAGACAATCCCCTACAGAGAGGCTGACTGATCTAGGCAACTCAATGATCAAGACTTTCTTCCCAGATGACCATAGTTAAGTAGACAATAAGACAACAAGGACAGTTTATAATCCTGTTGCTGTGCCCAAGACTGTATATTCCATGACTTATGAGATAAGATAATCATTTATTGAAGACAGGAAAGACACAGATTGGAATAAGAAAACAAATGCATTATATCCTGCATCTCTAATAAAGTGTCAAAACAATTCAATGGAGAAATGATTGCCTTTTGAGCAGATAATCCGGGAATCAAATATGTAAAGAGTAAACATGGTGAACACTGCCTGGGTGGTTGGAAAATGGACTGACTGCTTAGGGATCGTGGGTTTTCTTTGGGAATGGTTAAGACTGGCGATGGCTGTAGAGTGTAAATCAGATAATCATCACTGGACAGCAAATTTTACATTATGTGTATTTTACCTCATTAAAAGTTGTAAAATAGATGGGTGATAGTGGCACCTGCCTTTAATCCCAGCACTTGGGAGGCAGAGGCCTGCAGATCTCTGTGAGTTTGAGGCTAGCCTGGTCTATAAAGCTATTTCAAGGAAAGCTAGGGCTGTTATACAGAGAAACCCTGTTTTAAAAAACAAACAAAGAAAAAGTGGTAAAATATATAGGAACAAACAAAGGAGGTGACCTTTGAACACAGTTTATAAAAAAATTACATTCTACCCATATTTATATATATGAGTATATAACATATACCCATATGTTATAGAAAATTAACACATAGAATATAAGCAAAAATAAAACTTCTATGACTTCTATCACTAAGAATGAAAAGAAAACCATGAGCCATAAGAAAATCTTACAAAATGTAATGGGCCGGTAATCTAGAATATGTAAAGGAGTTTTACAGATCAATAAGGATAAGGAAGCAAGCAACTCCATTTTCAAACTGGACGAGAAGTTTGAATTGACAGTCTGTTAGCATGGAGGTGTAGATGCAAAGAACACAATGTTTACAGCACGACTGCTCAGAGAAATGTAACTGAAAAGCACAATGAATCATCTTACTCCTCACTGCTAATTCAAAGAAACCAAACATGCCATCTGTGTGAAAACCTGTATGGAACAATTTAGAGACGCTTTATTCAACATAGCCCTGAACCCAGACAGTTCTCAGTTGAAGAATGGCGAAAGAAACAACGTTATATCAAGACAATAGGATCCTACGCACTATTAACAAGGAAAATCAAAAACTACTGACACAAGAAAACATGGGTGACTTGGGAGATGGTGGCACATGTCTTTAATCCCAGCACTTGGGAGGCAGAGGCAGGCGGATCTCTGTGAGTTAGAGGCCAGCTTGGTCTACAAGAGCTAGTTCCAGGGTTCCAGGACAGCCAGGACTACTATACAGAGAAACCCTGTCTCGAACCCCCCAAGAAATCCCACCCCCCAAAAACAAAAGAAAACAAAAAAACCAAAACAAAATATGGGCGACTTTTAAATGTTTTTTGTTAATAAAAAAAGAACAGACAAAAAGACATGTTCTATCAATACAGCATCCTAGAAAAGGGAAATCCAGGGAAAGCATTGGAGGTTTGTTGGACAGGGAAGGAAAGTGAGTATCAACAGCTATGAGGATATTTGCAAGATGATGCAAACGCTCTGATCCTTCTGTGATAGATGTTTCAGGATTCCCTCTACTTTTCAAATTTTATATGTATACCTCAAAAGAGTGAATGTTTATAAATTACGTGCTTATTATTTTGTATGCTTTTTTTTGCGATAATATCTCATGTAGTCCATTCTACATTCTGTTTAGGGGCCAAAGGTGACCTTGAACTTTTTAAGCCTCCTCCCACCGCACCTGACTAACGTGGTGCTGGAAATCAAACCCCTAGACTTCATAGGTGCTTGGCAAGTGTTCTACGAACCGAGCTACATCCCAGCCCCAAATTATGTGATTACAAACCCGAACTTAAAGTGACTAAGATCGAGGCCCCCCAAAACCTTGGCAATCCTCCTGAGAGCAGCCTCTCTGGGTCAGCCTAGGAGCGCGATCATAGCACACATTCAGTGGGGAAGAAAGCAAGGCAAAGGATAGGACAAGTAGGTCACTCATGAGTCTGTCATTAATTCAGTCCAGTGCTCAAATTCAGGAACATTTGGAAGAGATAGGGCAGAGGAGGGAGTTGGTGAGGATGAGTCAGAATCTCCAAAAACACTGGTGTTTGATGAGTTATGATATTTAATTTTGAGAGCAAAAAAAAAAATCCTACATGTCAAATAAAAAGCTAGAAAAAGGAAAGCTTGGTAAACTCTTATGATCTGATGACAACCAAGATGTTGGGAAGTGACTCATGATAGGCCCCTGCTCCCAGGGATGCTTTGGTGTGGTAAGAATGACTGTGGGGATGCTTTTTTAAATAATAAAAGAGGTTATGGAATGAAACAATTAAACAAAGCCTATGTTACAAACTTACACTTGTGTTTAGTGATAGAATGCAATATTGACATTATTTTAATTCTTCTCCTGTACTATCTTAAGACTTAATAATATGTTTTCATTCTAGGATGAAGGGAAAGAAACTAATTTTGTTAGTTCTACTTTTTGTGTGAAGGCAAAGCAAAACACTGGTTGCTGTTGGGGAGTAATGATCGGAGTTGGTCTCCCTTTTGGAAACATGTGCAATATCTTTTGGGTGGATCCAACAATAGCTTCCTCTGCCTGGTGCAGGTGGCTACTGAGTGCCAAAATGCTGGTGCCATGAAATATTGTCACACATATGTGTCATAGTGGACAATTTCAGTGCAGGTTCCATTCTTTTTTTTTTTTTTTTTTTTTTTTTTTTTTTTTTTTTT
>NC_022032.1:18957714-18960409 GCF_000317375.1 Microtus ochrogaster | reverse complement strand
TATCTCCATCCATCGCCAGATGAAGGTTCCGTCCAGATGGGATTCCTCAGCAACTCGCAGGTTCCATTCTTAAAGGCTCTGTGATCTCTGTGTCTGCATCAGCCAGACAGATCTCCCCCTCCTTCACCTCACCAAGTTCCAGCCAGATCCCCGAAGAAGGATCAGTAAGTGACTCATGGCATTTGTGAAATTCCCTTCACTCCGCTGCCCTTCCCGGGCTGCTGTAGATGTCAGTGACAATTATAGCAACCTTGACTCCATAAGGAATGTGACAACTTGAATCTTAGCAGTGAGTCATTCCAGAGCACGGATTTGTACCCTAGGGCCTGAGCTGATGACTAAATTGTGGAAGCATTGAGAACCCATCTAAGGAGACTTGTTCACGAGGCAGAAAGGAACTTCATAACAATGAGTAAGATTTCTCAGGTGTCATTTTGATTGTTTGGCTGTGCGTTTGTCCTAAGGACCAAACCTGGGACTGAACTAATCTATTCACTCAGTCCTACATCTAGTCCTCTGGTAATGTTTTTGAAGACTATTCTCCTCAAACAACAAATGGCCTGCCCTCCATATGACAACTAACTGGATCTCTGAAACTCCATAACTTATCACATTCATGAAAACTCAGGGATGGTTTGTCGTATACTCTGGGATTGAAACTCTCCAGGAAATTTAGACTGTCCAAACTGATGGTGTATGGCTAGTCTCGTTGTATCTTGTTATGCCATGTTCAGTTGATAGCCCTTGGGAGGCCTGCTCTTTTCTGAAGGGAAACAGAGGAGGAGTGGATCTGGGGCAGACGGAAGGGGGGCTGCGAGGAGTGGAGGGAGGGAAAACTGAGGTTGGGATGTGTCGTATGAGAGAGGAATAAAGAAAAAAGAAAAAGAGAGAATCTCCAGACTGATCCTCAAATCATAGTTTGCTATTGGGCTGTCTGCCAACTTTGATTAAATTCAGGGACTCAGTAGGAATGACACTTTAAGTTCTAGGCTCAGACACCCCCAAACTACAGGAATATCATGGGATGGAGATAGAAAAGACAATGTAGAGTTCTTAACTTTTTTTTCATAAAGACTGTGGGATTAAGGCCAAGTATGCAGTGGTTCCTATGTGATTCAGGCCTTTAAGAACACAATGGGAAGCTGGGTGGTGGTGGCACACTCCTTTAATCCCAGCATTTGGGAGGCAGAGGTAGAAGGATCTCTGTGAGTTCGAGGCCAGCCCGGTCTACAAGAGCTAGTTCCAGGACAGGCTCCAAAGCTACAGAGAAACCCTGTCTCAAAAAATTAAAACAAAAGAAAACAAAAAAACCAAAACAAAATATGGGCGACTTTTAAATGTTTTTTGTTAATAAAAAAAGAACAGACAAAAAGACATGTTCTATCAATACAGCATCCTAGAAAAGGGAAATCCAGGGAAAGCATTGGAGGTTTGTTGGACAGGGAAGGAAAGTGAGTATCAACAGCTATGAGGATATTTGCAAGATGATGCAAACGCTCTGATCCTTCTGTGATAGATGTTTCAGGATTCCCTCTACTTTTCAAATTTTATATGTATACCTCAAAAGAGTGAATGTTTATAAATTACGTGCTTATTATTTTGTATGCTTTTTTTTGCGATAATATCTCATGTAGTCCATTCTACATTCTGTTTAGGGGCCAAAGGTGACCTTGAACTTTTTAAGCCTCCTCCCACCGCACCTGACTAACGTGGTGCTGGAAATCAAACCCCTAGACTTCATAGGTGCTTGGCAAGTGTTCTACGAACCGAGCTACATCCCAGCCCCAAATTATGTGATTACAAACCCGAACTTAAAGTGACTAAGATCGAGGCCCCCCAAAACCTTGGCAATCCTCCTGAGAGCAGCCTCTCTGGGTCAGCCTAGGAGCGCGATCATAGCACACATTCAGTGGGGAAGAAAGCAAGGCAAAGGATAGGACAAGTAGGTCACTCATGAGTCTGTCATTAATTCAGTCCAGTGCTCAAATTCAGGAACATTTGGAAGAGATAGGGCAGAGGAGGGAGTTGGTGAGGATGAGTCAGAATCTCCAAAAACACTGGTGTTTGATGAGTTATGATATTTAATTTTGAGAGCAAAAAAAAAAATCCTACATGTCAAATAAAAAGCTAGAAAAAGGAAAGCTTGGTAAACTCTTATGATCTGATGACAACCAAGATGTTGGGAAGTGACTCATGATAGGCCCCTGCTCCCAGGGATGCTTTGGTGTGGTAAGAATGACTGTGGGGATGCTTTTTTAAATAATAAAAGAGGTTATGGAATGAAACAATTAAACAAAGCCTATGTTACAAACTTACACTTGTGTTTAGTGATAGAATGCAATATTGACATTATTTTAATTCTTCTCCTGTACTATCTTAAGACTTAATAATATGTTTTCATTCTAGGATGAAGGGAAAGAAACTAATTTTGTTAGTTCTACTTTTTGTGTGAAGGCAAAGCAAAACACTGGTTGCTGTTGGGGAGTAATGATCGGAGTTGGTCTCCCTTTTGGAAACATGTGCAATATCTTTTGGGTGGATCCAACAATAGCTTCCTCTGCCTGGTGCAGGTGGCTACTGAGTGCCAAAATGCTGGTGCCATGAAATATTGTCACACATATGTGTCATAGTGGACAATTTCAGTGCAGGTTCCATTCTTTTTTTTTTTTTTTTTTTTTTTTTTTTTTTTTTTTTT
>NC_022032.1:18940553-18956799 GCF_000317375.1 Microtus ochrogaster | reverse complement strand
AAAAAAAAAAAAAAAAAAAAAAAAGAAAAGAAAAAAATTAAAAAAGAACATTATGGGGAAAGAGCTGTGGCATATAGATAATAGTCAATAGTCAACCTACAAGAATTGCTAAATATTACCCATGGAACTGTAATATTGAGGAAATAAGAGAGAAATGGGAGTGGCTGGCCAAACAATGGTGATTTAGATCACATGAAGTTACATTGTAACATTTATCTTAAATTTTGTATTGGTAAATATTTTTCATGTCCATAACCCCTGTGACTCTACAATCACAACTTGGACCCAAGAAATCAACTTGATTGCAAAAGGAACATAAATTTATGGAAGATAGGCTTGGGAAAAAAATTAGGAAGAAGTTTCAGAAATGGATTTTTTTTTTGTTCAGACACAAACCCAAATTTTTAATGTCCAGTATAGAAAGACAATTCCTGATAGAAGCTTTTAGTGTCTCATCTGACGGTTGAGTCCATTGGATATGAATCTTAAGTTTAAGCTTCATTTCTACAGAAAATACGCACTAATCATTTTGAAGTTGATTGAGACAGTTTAGGAAAACCGTAGATAGAACAGAGCCAACTATCTTCTGTAGCACCTTTACCACCGTGGTTTCTTTCCATCAGAGATGCATACGATTGTGGCATGGTTGTGTCCCAGAAATTTGACCATGGCAGGTTTGTCTAGAAAAAGCTGCTTGATTTCGGGCAATATGATGGTTAATCTTGACATCAACTTGATGGATTTAGAACAACCTCTGCCCATGTCTGCAGGAGACTTTCTAGATTAGGTTAACTGAGATGAGAAGACCCATCCTCATGTGCGCAGCTCCATGGGGCTGATGTGATTACAAAGGAGAAAAAGAACTGAAGAAAGAACAGTCCAGATTCTCTGCCTCACATCTGTGTGGGTACAATGGGACCAGCAGCCTCAAGATTCTGGTGATCATATGGTCTGACCCCCCAAACTGTGAACTCAAATCAACACTTACTTCCTCACATTGCTTTGGTTGGGCATTGTATTTTGGTCAGGACGCACGAAAAATAATGAACACAGACTGCGACCTTCAATCATGACCGTGATAGCGAGAGGACCTGTTGAGTGGCTGATTCTTAAGAACAAGAGGCACTGTCTCGGGACCCCATTAGGCCCTTTAAGGCTGGCAGAGCAACCCCTTCCTACTCTGAATTTGGTTGAGCTCTTTGCACCTCAGCATGCTCCTGTTGATTCTGGGTTCACTCCAGAGAAGGAGAATTCTCTATTGATCTGTGAGTTCCGGCTTGAGACTTTGAAAGACTCAGCCCATTGTATATTTGAAGTAGGATTTTCCTTAGTGGAAAAAAAAAAATCTTTCTCCATTATTTCAGTTCACTTGACAAGGAGATAATTCATAAATTCAAAGTGACGTTCTGAACTGACTGTTTAAACTGGCTGAGCTGGATCGTCTTTTGCCTCTTTCCCTCAAACACACATATTTGAGAAGCTAAACTAAAAATGAGCCAGTACGGTGTAAAGATAATTCATTCCTGGACTCCAAAACTCTTCCTTCTAAATAAACCCCCGCATCTCTAAAATTAGTCTTTTCGACGCTGTCTTTGGTTTTTGATGCTTCAACCCTCCTTGTAGAATAAGATTGTAGCCCACCGTGCCATGCTTTCTTGGGGGACAGGCTTGGGTCTTTACCTAAAAGATGAAAAATTAATGTGCCATTCTTTTGGTTCTGATGAATGTGTAAGTATAAAAGGCCCCATTCCATCTGGCTGTCTTCACATGCGACCAAGAGAAGTCAGGGTTGTTGATGGCCAGACCACTTCAATTCTATCGAGACTAAAAAAGGAGTAAAGAGAGATCTAGATTGCCAGGAAACAGAAGCCAGGCAAACGGGTCCTAATATGGCAAGAACAACTGGATGGTCAACACAGTCTGCTCTAAGTGGCACGAGGGCTTCTTGGTGGCTTTCTGATCCACAGCCACCATGGTCACTGCATAAATCTCACAGTCTCCATGACTGTGGGTGATGCTAATTCATACTTGGTCTCTGGTTTATGGTAATACAAAACTCTTTCATGATATAAATGCGAAGCAGAGATCTGATTGGAAGATCCCTGGGAGACTTTTCTTCTCAGCCTGCTCACAGGTATGACTCACCACTTCCTCTCCAAATCTGGGGTGGGGGGATGCTAAACATGACTTTCATGTGGGATGCCCAGTTGGTGAGGTCCAAGTTAGGGACTATGGACATCTTGGGCCATCTGTTTGCCACCAGTCCTCAGAGCATCTTTCAGATCCTGAGACACCATGCTGGAACCTGAGATTCTGTTTCACTGACCTAGCCTTCATGTTAAGAGGCTAACAATTTTTGCACGGAAGTCCCTGGAGGGAAAGAGAGCAGTTTCTTTATCTGTGTCAAAACTCAAACAAATGCATTCACAGCTTCTTGGTCTGGCATGATTGTCCTTCAGATACGTGTACTCCAAGTGATATCTCCGTGTGCAGACAGAAAAAGAATCAAATAAAAGGATGTGCTGACTTTGTTTCATGAGTTGTATTCTTAAATGAAACAAACCCTTTGCCTCATGCCCTTTGAGTAGCACTAGTAATGTCTGGAGTGCCTGTGCTGGAGACCATTGTACTCTGTATTGTATCAAGTGTGGTTAGAATCAACTCAGAACATGTGATAGTCAAATTTAGAGGGGAACTTGACTAAGTGATGCCCAGATGGCTGGTAAAACCTTTGGAGTGTGCCTGTGAGGATGTTTCCAGACGAGATTAGCCTTTGATTTAGAAGACTGAGAGAAGAAGATCTGCCCTCACCAATGTGAGTGGGAGCCGCCCCATCTGTTCAGAGACTGAATATAGCCAAGGAGAAGTGTGGAGCCGCTCTTTCTCTGCTTCTCTGGGAGCATTTGTCTTCTGCCCTAGGATGTCACTTCTGGTTCTGAGGCCTTTGGGCTCATATTTATACCACTGGCTTTTCTGGGCACCCAGCTTGCTTTCAGCAGATCATGAAATTCCCTAGTTTCCATAAGGCATCTTCTATAAGTGTGTGTGTGTGTGTGAATGTGTATATGCATGCACACACAAGAATGCACACGTGTGTTCTGTTTCACCAGAAAACCTTCACTAACACATATGCATGTATCAAAAAAGCTGTTCAGAGACACAATAAACAACTTATCTTTTATGTATTTTGCCTTTAGTATTGCTGCTGCTGCTAAACTCAAAAAGCCTCTATTTTCTTAGAAATTAAGAAATCCACTTTAAAATAGCACCATGACCAAGGTTTCCCATTTATTTACAAGTTCATTTAAAAACAGACCTAAAGGGATTTTCCTTTTCATAGTTCGAGTCAAGAAAAACGTTGTGATTACAAATGATAAGTAGATTTATCTGTGATCGCTTTCAGGAGACAGCATCTCCATTTGTGAGGAGGGTCGGAGGTAGAGAGAGGGGGAAGGAAAGGATATAGACATCTTAACAAGAGAGAATTTGCTAGTCCCTAATTGTAAGTATATCTCCCCTTCCTTGGATGCCAGAAAATTTTCCTATCATACCAAAATGTTTTCTGCAAGTATCAATGGGGTTTTGAGCTCTAAGATTAAGGCATTTTATACACACGGATAATGTGAAGATACCGTAAAGACTGACAATGATGCCCTTGTGTATGTATGTATGTATATATATATATACACACACACACACACACACACACACACACACACACACATTTGAATCACAGCACAAGAAAGACCATAGTCTGTTTACCTTCTTCCGAAAACAACAACAAAACAGCGACTGTCCATTCTTTCAAGAATCCACTGCTTGCAATGATCCAGGGCACAGTGATCATCTCATGTGCTTTCAGGTCTCAATCATTACATGAGCTTTTAGTGTGTTCAGGTTGCTAGATGGCCACTACTCTCTGAGGGCCAACGGCATATTGTTTTGAGTTTATTCACATGGTGGATTTATTTGCAGCTACACAACCCAGGTGTGAACATAGACACATTTCTTTTTTTGGTCTAAAGACGTACACGGACATGCGATGTGTCTGTCTGGGGTCACTTTCTGGTGTCCTGGCGTTTATAAAGTGCAGCTCAGCACAGCGCAGAGCAAACACAAGCACTTTACACAGAGAGCGCCAGGCTCCATTAACCACTCGAAGTCCCTGGAGGGAAATGTCATTTCATTAGGAGGCCTCTTGGCTGCTAATCAAGAGCCTTCCATTTCCTTAAGCATATTGATTTGGGAACAACTTTACTTCTCTGAAAAGCAAACAGTTCAAGAGGCACTTTCTGACGACACACCTAGAGAACCTGTTTTTTTTTTGGGGGGGGGGGTAAATAGAAACATGGTAAAATTACCTAGGACTCAAGCGGAATGAAAGCCTGGCATCTTTTCTCTGATGTGATGTTACTGACCAGACCAAATCCTTTACCTGTCTTGATGACCATCAAGGCCCTCCATTGCTCTGAGCATCCTATTTGTCAGACACTTGTGGCAGTGATTTATATGCAGAAGACTACCAGGCCAGCATTAACATTAAGATTCCATTTTGACTTAGACCCTTGCAGTAAACTATAGTAGATATCAGAAGACAGCCAGGCACTGCTTTGGGTCACTCGGTTTGAAGGATGAACCACACTATGTTTTAATGTGGATTTGTAATTCCAGGCACAGAGTCAGTACTTAGCAAATGTAAGTGAGATACGAAACTCCGTGGGCGGCACTGCAATGTCTGTTCAAACTTAACTCTCCCCGAAAAAGTGCAAAGTTAAATAAACACTAGAACACAAACCAATGCGTGTCTCCCATTCCCTTCTGTGACTCTTTTCATCTGAAGTCCATTTCAAATCAATGTTTGAAAAAATAGTTTCAAATAATTAAAATAAAATTTTTATTTAAAAGGTTTAGCATTTATGCGCACATGTATGTGTATGTTTTTGTGCTTGTATGTACACAGGTGTGTGCAGGCACAAGAAGAGGGCGCCTGATGCTGCAAAGCTGGAGTTAGAAGCGGTTGTTGCTAGATGTGGAGACTGGAAGCTAAAGCAAGAGCAGCAATGCTCTTGACTGCTGAGCCATGTCTCTGCCACTCAGACCATAGTTCTTAGCTAGGATGCTCTTCATGTAGAATAAAGAGAAGTGTCCTGTGCTACAAAGATTATAGGGTTCGTGGTCAGTCTCCATCCTTGCTCTGCTCTCTCCCACATAGCCACCTGCCATGGCCGTGTTCCTCTGTCCATGGATTCCCAGTGACATCATCTGAAAATTATCTACAGGTCATGTTAACTAGTTGTGCGTTTTTACTTCTTCCTTGCAGGTAAAGCCTCATCACACTATCAGAAGTTGTGACAAAGGAAAACATAAGATCATGCATTCATATCCTGATGGTGCTGGTTTTAACCACATGCTATGGCGCCTTTCATATATAAATCTTTTCTCCCCCTTTGGAGCTTGCTTGAAGGTACTCCTTCAATCAAAGGTCAATGGTGATTTTATAAGCACCTGCAGAGATTCTGGAAAAGTTTCTACCAAATATGAAATAGGATTACCCAGCAAAACAATGAGAGACAGGGCCCATCGGTATGGGTTCCTTCTGTCTTGACTAAAAGGCCAGAGAGTTAGAACCTTTTACTGTTCTCTCAAGGTTATTGTCAACAGGCGTGGCTAATAGCCAGACCTGGTATTTCAGGTATTAAGAAGTAGATCTGTTTCTCAAAAGTCTAAGAATCCCACTAGGTTCCACTCCCTTAGGGGCATAACTATGGATTCCACCCAGGGAGTGGTTTGCCTACAGAATGTTTTGGTCTAGGGTGTAGGCGTTACTTATCTTGTTCTGGCAACAGGAGAGAATGTAGTCGGTAATCCTTCAACTGGTCTGTTCATTCCCTGTTCTGTGAATGCAGTTTTTCTCTTACCTTTTGGAGTCTGGATATTTAAGCCAATGGAAATTAAACATGGGCGACTTTTGGCATTCACTGAATGTCCCTCCTAATACTATCTTGTTTCTGTTTCTTGTTTCTCCTATATCTATGTTCCTTTTGCCTAATAATTCTAATCCTCAAGCTCCTACCTTGGAACATATGAAGCCACCACCACTAGGAGCCGGGCAGAAGTCACTCTGAAAAGGTGGCTATGACAAACGAGCAGAGGAAGAAAATTGGCTCATGAATAAGGAAGTAGCCACTAAATCTGTGAGATCCATACCAGGCTTTGGATGAGAGACTTGGAGAGTGTGTTTCATCTTGAGATTTCCAGAGCAAGATCAGGTAGTAAACAATCTAGTTACCGTTATCTGCAGGTAATGAAGGAAGACGGAGCGTGTAAAGTGTGCCGGAGGGAAACAGAGGCTGGGGAATGACTGTAACAGCATACCTGCTCAGATGCAGCTTTTGAAATGGATAGCATTTAATGCCAAGACCTCACCAAGTAGAGGAGCTGTGAGAACACATGGGAGAAGAATATTTGGGGCAGGTGGGATGTGTCCCTGAGATCAGAGGGAGTTCAGAATGTCTGAGAGATTCAAAAAGAGGCCACTGTGGGTGGGACATAGAACAGAAGCCATTCCCATAATAAGCGTGCAGAAACAGAGCAAAGGCAGCCAGGCAGTGCTTTAGGGGTCAAACACTGGAATCTGGATTTCCTTCTTGGAGTGAAAACAGATTTATACTTGATACATGACACTTTGCCTGCTGTGTGGCAGAGAGTTGATAATAGGACCGTAATTTGAAGCAGGCCAGTGAGGACAAGAGCTTGAAAGAGAGATGGCGGTTGCACAAGTCAGATCCTGGCAGTGACAATGAGAAAATCAAAATTATAGTGATTATTTGACTGGAGGGCACGGAAAAGAACACAATTTCCATAAACGTAAAAATTGAGTAGAAAGTTGCATGTGCACAAGAAATGGGGCTAGATAAATTTTCAGGGCAATAGCAACACAGAGGTGAATGGGAATCAGGCAGTGACAACAGATGAGGTCAGAAGAGGCCACGCTGTACAAAGTCGGGTTGTGTGGAGCCTTCCTCATCAGCAGAGCAAAGTGGCCTTTGAGATTATAAGCATAAAAGTGATTTCGTGACTTTAACTTTGCATATCTTTCACTAAAATGCAAAGAATTTGCTGAAAGGCCATGGGTGGAGTCTCAGCCCACCACTACAGGCAGTAGAGCTTCCCAAGGGGTCTCCTGTGCGAACCTAACAGGTAGGGTAACCAGATCCCTCACGTGACAGCAGTATAAGGTCTCTCTCCCTTAGTAAATCCTTAGCACTTATTTCTCAAATGGTTTTGCCCTGGGAAGGTCTGGGGAAGCTGTTTCTTCTTCGTCCTGCCCTTCACCCTCAGCTCCTGCTCTTGTTTCCCCTGCCAGTTGCATGGTGGTTAAAAGAAAAAATATGCCAAGTTAAATCCATGATGTCACGTTTATGCATATAGCCTCAAATACATCAGGCGAACAGTGGGCTGAGACAGAGTGGAAAAAAGCTCTCCCGTGGATTAATGTATGTTATTCTGGTGCAGTCCGTGAATAGAATAAGTGACTAATTCTTCCATATGACATTGGCGTTTACACATTAGAAGCATTACATGCTTTTAAAAAGAGCAGCAGGCTAAACTAGGAACGATGAGATATTCCCCTCTCATTATACTGTGTATAATCTGAATAACAAGAAACCTTGATGGAGAATGTCTGTGCTTGCCAGCAATTGCTCCGCTTGCTTGCCAGTAATCTGCCCTGCCAACAGAGAGGTTGAAAATGAGATAAAAATAGTGTACAATCCTACAAGGTCATGGGAATTGAGTTGGGGGAAGAGTGATAAGAACACAGACAATTGCAATAAGATGCAAAGTCTTAGTCACAAGTCACGATGGGATCCTTATCTGAAGCTACCACGCTAGCAGCGAGCAATTCATGTGTAGAAGTCCACATGGCACTGTGCTATTTTCTTTCCCATTTTGATACCATTTTTACAGGTTAGTTTCATAAATACTAGTGTGGTCAAATAAGATTAGAATTCCGTTTTCAGGCTTCCTATCAGACCAGGGCACAAAACTCAGTTATCATTCTAGTTTAGAGAGAGTCGAACCCTCGGCTAATTTAAATGCCCCTTTTTGTAGATTTTAGTCAGAATTCAACCCAGAAAATGCAACTGGGGTGTGCACCTAAGAGACAGACACGTGCTGCCTTTGAGAGGAAAAGCTCAGCTGTTAATTTAGCCAATCAAAGGTTATTGCGAATTAAACGTCAGGGCTTGTTCAGCACAGGCTTTTGGATCTACCTATCTTAGTGTGATTGTCCCATTTAACCAGGCTGTGTTCAAAAGGAGAATGTAGTTTAGCCAGCTGTGCATGTGCTTAAGGAGAAGATAAAGGTTCCTACAGGAACACAGATTACTCCAGACAAAGCCATGGGCCACAAGTTTGACATGGTTTTCACCCTCTTCATTTTTTTGCTCCGCAAGATAAGGTGAGGTATGCAATGGGCGACGCCGGTGGGATAGTTAATTTTAACCCCCATATCAATAAGCAGAGGCCTTTTCAAGTTATAAAAAAGTGTGCCATTCCTGTTATCAACTGGAGAGAATGAAGTCATTGTTCCCATAACCCAACCATAAAAATCTGGCATGTACCAGACGGATGGATGAAAGAACACCTTGGGCTGGAAAAGAATCTCCTGCACCCAATGAGATCCGTTTTAAATTGAGCAAGAATCACATCGAATGCTGACTTTTCTCTACAACTCAGCATCTAAATTCAAAGAAAGAGATTTCACGTGGTATCTCGGGAACTCAGTTTGATAGTTGCTTAGCAGTACTTCCCTTGACGTGTGCCTTCTACACAGCATATAACTTAGGACAGACGTCTATCTAATTTTGATTATTATCACCTTTCAAGATTTATCAACCCACCCCTGGATTGGCTCTATCAATAAAGTCTTAAGAACTTGGAAATCAGGCATGCACATATAAATTAAGGATTTACTGAATGAAAATAACTTGGCATGAGTAAACAAAATATCCTATAGGCAGAGGGTGGTAGACAACGAGAATAGGAGGAAAAGCTTCCTAGGAGCTGATATTGCTTGGGGGTAGAGAAATTGTTCGCTTTGCTCTGCCCAGCCTGCCTAACATTCTTCCTGCCTCCTCAAAAGAAGCTTGGCTTAGATATTACCTGAGGGATCTTTGGGTTCTGCACTTTTCTGTCTTTGATGTGGTTGCCAAGATGGAATAATTTAGAATTCCTTTTATTTTTCAAAGAGAATATCTCACATAAGCTTAATTTTCAACCTCGAACTCACGTGACTGAAACTCAAGGGAGGGTAGTGACAATCGTAACTCAGGGGCCATTCTTCTGCAGGGGGACAAGAAAGGGTGAAACTCCTACTGGAGTTCCGGATTCCTACTGCTGCTAGTCATCCTTTCCCCCAGTCCTGGTGCCCCTACCCTCACCAAAACCTCAAGTGAATCCCTCCACACTGAAATTTATCTTTGTTTATGTTTTGAAATGTCAGATACAAACCCTGGATCAAAAATCACCAGATTTACGATTTTGGGTTTTACTCTTTCTCCAGATCCAGTAAAGACACCAATAGAAATCAACAAAAATAAAGAAAACCCTTGGAGGGGTAAATACCTAATGCTGTCTACGCTATAGTCTGTGTAGAAGATATTTTAAGTGCGTTCTTACCCCAGGACTTAACTTACCTAGACATCCTCCATATTCCAGCTTAGCCTTAAAGACTTTGCTTTTATGTCAAGCAGTCAAGTATCTCTCTTTCCAGTGTGACCTTTGGTTCTAGTTTCCAAGAATCCCAGTTAAATGTGGCACCAAAAAGTTTTTAAATTTTGCTCTAATTCTTTTGTCAGATACTGTATTATGAAAATGTCAGTTCGTTTTTTTTCCTTTGTTTTCATTGTTAGGGGGCAGTGGTGGTGGTTACTGACTGAGGTGGGGGTCAACCCCAGCCCTTGTACATTACTGAACTAAATCCTCAGCCTTTCCAGCTCTTTCTTAACTGATATAACTTCTCATTTCTTTGATGCTGTGAATTTTTTTTCAGTGACGACACAGGTTTGTCTCTAAGGCACAAACTGTCCAGAGGCTGGTTTCAAGTGACATGGCCTGAGTGGGCTCTTAGCCACGCACATGCTTGAACTCTAACCCAGGAAATGCTTGTTATGGTTTCTACAAATGGCCACAGGAAATTCCAGAAGGCCTAGAAAGCCTCAACTATGCAGTCATATTTGAGAGAGGTTTTGGTGGTTTTCTCTACACACCCCCATAAGCCCATTTTGTAATCATTGAACTGGTTTCTGAAGTTCAGAGATGTGTAGTACCATCCTATTACCCCTATGAGATACTGGTGACCATTACCAGGGAATGGCTGGAGGAAGACGATGTCAGGTGAGTAACGGACTGGACACTAAAGAGGCCAGTGTCCCCCAGCTTGCAGTAAACAAACCACATTCATGTTTGTTGCAAAGCCAACAAGGAGAACTTTTCTAAAATTGGATTTCGTTTCACTTCTAACTCAATTACTTGAAAGTTACTAATTGCTCGAAACAAACTTAATTAAAATAAATTACTTTGCCTCAGCAATGGGTTTTGCTTCAACAGAACTGCCATTGATGGAAAACAATTAGACATTTATACACAGACGCCGCACTTAAACAGTTTGACTTTGTAAGAACTGTGAGCCCATGCAAGGCCACTGTTTTCCTTCTTTTTCTTTCTTGTCTTAGCATGCATACTAGAGGAAGAAACAGATTCAATTAGCTTCTATGGTTGCTCTGTTTCAATTCTCCTTAGTGTGTTTCATTTAATCAATTGAAAACATTATTTGTGGGAGAAAGAGTCAATTTCGTTCGCCGGTTTCCCCTTTTCTTTCATCTTGAAGCTCTCAGTTCTCAACTGTGTAATTCGTTATATTTGCTGACAGACGTATTTGCTTCCCATCTTGCTGGTCAGCTAGAAATCTCTACATGAGATGCAGATTCTCGCTACCTAAGAATTTGATTAGGAGGAGTACCACATTTGGGTTGGCTAAATTTGATGAATGCTAATTGGTTAATCTGCACGGCTGCACTCAGGAATGGCTTACTGAAAGAGGTGCCAGGAGGGAGACGAAGGAAACCGGCCTCTGGGTCTTGAGATAACACCATTGGCAGCGTTCTCATGAGCGATCTTATTCAGGTGTTCTGTGCGCACTAGAACATGGCAGGTCCGTTTTCAAGATAAAAGTCATCTTTGACTAATCTCAACACTAGCTTATGTTAAGATGACCCAACTCTTCTGATAAGAATCACAGTTAGAGCTGAAAATGCAGCAGGGGTGTAAGGGTCGTTAGATCATTATTGCAAAACCTATGCGTGACCTTCATTTCCTCTATAAACAACACAGTAGGCAAAATGTCTGTCCAAGACACTAAGTGGGCAAAAACGTTTATATCTCTCTTCCGTTTGTCAACTTAAATTTGACTCAAAGCCTTAGGCTGGCAGGAAATGTAGCCTTAAGTTATTGTTTTGCTTCACTGGGAATATCCCTGTTGGGCAAGTAAGTGCTCTTGTATGCCTCTAGGCCCAGGAGTTCTGAAGGAAGTCCAGTCACTAGCACAAATATAATCCTCTACTAATCGTTTCTATGCTACCTTCAGGCGTGGGGACTCCTGTTGCTACAGTTGGTCTGGAAGTCTCCAACGGGGCTGGAGTGTTTATATATTGAGGGAACACCCTCTGTAGGTGATTGTATACAGCTAATTCTCCAATGTCTTGCTAACTCTACAAACTACTCACTGGATACATGTGTGTGCCTACCACCTCCTCCATGTCTTATTTGTTAGGAGACCACTCTCTTACCACCTCCAAAGGCCAAGTCCTTCCTTCCCCTCTTTCAGAACACCCACTTAATCATAGTTCATTTTAGCCCTTTGCTGTAGTTCTGGAATAGATCTGGAATGGTTCCAAGGTCCATGTGTTGAAATCCTGTTTCATAGAGTAAATTATTGGGATATAGCCCAATCTTTATGAGGTGGAGCTTAGTGGGAGGCAGATCACTTAGTGCGGCTGTGCTCTTAAAGGGATATTGGGACCCTGGTTCTTCCTCTTTCTCTCTTCACTTCCCTGTTGCCAAGAGGTGAGAAGCTTACTCAACCACACCTTTCTAACCATGGTATATTTCCTCACTACAGGTCCTAAACAATGCAGTCAGTCAACCATGCCCTGACAGCCCTAAACCTTCAACTAATTAAAATTTTCTTCCTATACTTTGGTCATCTAAGAATTTTTAGTAATAATAGAAAACTGACTAACACATAATCCTATAAGCGACAGAAAGCATCCCCTGCTTCTAACAGAAAATAAAAACAATTACAATAGTACAGTAAATATTAAAAGTTTCTATTTCTGCAAGGCAGCATTTACCCACTAGTATTTCAGGTAAGGAGTTAAGGGGCAGGGATTGAAAAAGAGAGACAATTCTGACAAATTAACATTTAAACGAAGTAAGTCACCCCTATCAAATGTATTTTGTTTTAGTTTAAAACACTTGTGTGCATGTGTGACCTTGTGAATGTGTGTGTGAGTATGTGTGTGTACGTGTGACTGTGTGACTCTGTGTGTATGAACGTGTGTGTGAATGTGCTAGTGTGTATGTGTGAACATGTGAGTGTGTGTGTATGTGTGACTGTGTGTTACTCTCTCTGTGTGTGACCGTGTGTGTGTGTGTGTTTGAGGAAGGAAGTATGTGTATATGTGTATCACAGAATGTGTTCACGTCAGAGGACAGTGTGCGGGAATCATCCCTCTCCTCTATCATGTGGGTTCTGAGGATCAAACCTTGGTCCTCGGGCTCAGCAGCAGGGGCCTTTATCTGTTGAATCATCTTACCAGGGCTACTATTAAATATCGTGATTGTTGGCCAAGTGCCATCTTCTTTGAACCTTCACTTATTGTAATTTTTTTATGCTGAACTGTCCCTAAAAACACAGTTTAGCGAAACAGAGAAAAGCAGAAGATGCTTGGAAAATCTCACTGGCCAGAAATTTGTAGCCAAACTAGGAGTACGCTGCCCTGCATGGAGAGCAGTATTTCTGCATCTGCATGGAAACCCCTTGTCATGGGCAGTGCTAGGATAATTTGTCAGATAAACACATGATGTTCACTCAAGATAGATAGCACACAGTGTTCTGCTTTTGCTTGAATGTGAGTAAAAACAAAACTCTTCCACCTAGCTAACCAGGATGACAGAATCTTAATTCAAAATAGCAAATGACCCTGATAGAGTCTTTAATCTTCCTTTTGAAACTTCAGAAGCCAGGCTGCCATATTCTATACTGTTCTCTCTATTCTTATCTTCTGAGCTCCTAGAGAACATCCCATGGGGCTCTCAAACTCAATAGCTTTTCTAGCCCAAAGTTCCAAAGCCTTTCCACAGTCCTACCAAACACACGATCAGATCTGTTATAGCAATACCCACTACGCTGGTACCAGCTTATCTTTCTCTCGCTGTGATGAAACACCATGACCAAAAGCAAGTTGTGGAGGAAGGGGTTTATTTGCCTTACACTCCCACATGGTAGTTCACCACTGAAGAAAGCCAGAATGAGAAGTCAAACAGGGCAGGAACCTGGAGGCAGAAGCTGATGCAGAGGCCCAGAGGAGAGCTGTTTACTGGCTTGTTCCTCATGACTTGCTCTGCCTACTTTGTTATGGAACTCAGGATCACCAGCCCAGGTAAGAGACTACCCACCACAGGCTGGGCCCTCTTTCATTCTTTACTAATTAAGAAAATTTCCTACAGGCTAGCCTAGAGTCCTGTCATATAGAGGCATTCTCTCAGGTGAGGTGCCCTCCTCTCAGAAGACTCTAGTGTGCATCTAGTTGATCTAAAATTAACCAGTGCAATGTTCCATTGGTAGAAGAAACCTGAGCTCCTGCTTATGTAAATCAAGGTCTGATGCCCTTATTGTTTTGTTTTTCTATTGAAAATACCTCATAGCAGATTAGAACTTCTCCAAAGGGCCTACCGCATCACCCACAACCTAGACTCCTATCCTGATGTTCTGCCGCCCTGGGTGTCTGCCCTCATATTTGGCTCACACAGATAGACTGTGCATCTTTAGTGGTCACCTCCATGTGCCAGTCAAAAACGCAGAGGAAACAGAAAGGAAAAAGATAAAGCACATGCCAACAGGATTGAAGGATGTTGATATTTTATTGACCCAGTTTGGCTGCAGGAGTTGCTAGGACATTTACTTGGTATTTGCTATGAGTATTTATTTGGACATGTTGTCCTGTCTATTGGAAATGTTCTTTTAGTAGAAGAAATGGCTGGGTATGGAGCAGATGTTTTGGGAGTGCTTGTCACAGTCACCCAGTAAGAATGAAGTCTCATGGACAAATCCATGGGGTTGGACATTACCCAAGGAGGATTGGTGTTGAGTTGAGGGGCAAGGAAGGAGAAAAGAGAGACAATACAGACAAATTAACTTTTAAATAAAGTACTTCATCACTGTTAAATGTTTTAGTTTAAAACATTGTGAAATATTTCTCAACTACAAAGTGAAGTTCTTTTTTTTTCTAGTTCCATGAGAATGAATTTATTGGAGAAAAATACAAAAGTATAACTTTATTAACATTTTCTAAATAAAAGATACTATAAATCACATGCATCCTTCTTGGTTTATAAATAAGACTGAGAAAAAGTAAAAGTTAAGAAACCTTTCTTAAATGTTTCCTGAGGGAATAAGAGATTTAATCAGATGTACCATAACTAGTATGCAATAATTATGATTTACCACTCTAATAATTGAAACTGTTAGCAATCATTACATTTTCAAACTTTCCGCCCATTGTTTAGTCTGAATTTCCAATTTTAGTTGTCTTTTTTTTTTGTTTGTTTTTGAGACCGAGTCTCCTGTAGCCTAAGCTTGCCTTGAACTCACTATGTAGCTGAAATTGGCTTTGAGCTCCTTCTACCGCCACCTCCCCAGTGCTGGAATTCCAGGTTCAAACTACCATGTCTGACTTCAAACTGTCTTTTAAGTAATATATAAATATATATTATATTATATAACATATAAAATATAATATATATTAAGACATATATCTTAAATATGCATAATATATTACAAATATATATTACTTAAATAACATATATATATACTTGTGATTATATCGACCCCATGGTTATTGTATAGCTCCTATGTATTTCAAATGGACATCAAAGAGAAGCTAACTTCCTTGCACAGCAGAATTACCAGGTACACGAAATTTTCAGGAGACAGAAGATACCCACAGCCTTAGACAACACAGCCTGCTCCCACCGGAGTCTCACAGAAAACCATGTGCCTCTTCACCCTACCTCTTTTCTGTTCAGGATCCAGTATGGCCTTCTAAGTTTATCCCAACAAAAACCACTCCTTTGAAATAATTGGAAGCTGCAACCCCTCTTCAGTATTACGTTTCAAACAGTTTGTCTCCGATCTCATATGAACTCTGGTCACAATGACTGTGCCTCCAATGAGACCAAACTGCCTGCCACATCTGAGGCTCTGCCTAGCAAGTGTCTGAGGTCGCTGTGGACTGAGGCCGCAGGGATCATGCAGGGAGAAAGTGCAACGTATGTGTCCCTTACTCTTTACCTTCTGCAGTGAATTATTTTCTTCCGAGGCGTAAGATCCAGAGAGTGGCCCCAGTGGTAGTGCACGCCTTTAATCCCAGCACTTGGAAGGCAGTGGCAGGTGGATTTCTGTGAGTTCAAGGCCAGCCCTTGGGCTACAGAGCAAGTTCCAGGACTTCAAAGTTACTTGAAAGACCAAAATCCAAAACCTAAAAAAAATAAAGTCCAAGGAACTAGCAGATAGTACAGAGAGAAGCCCTATCCATACCTGAAACTTTCTGAGCACCCGGCAAGCCTCCATGGCTTTTGAAGCGGTGGAGGCAGAGGGAAAGAAACAAAGCGACATTGAACATTCTCTTTCTAAAGTTTCTCATTTGCACACTAGGAATAAGTAGTTCTTGGCTACATTTTAGGGAGTCAGTAAAAATAATTTTTCCAAAGTGAAAGCTAATGCAATTATCAAGAAAGCAATTAGTGGACACTCTTTGAATCAATAAAACCATGAACAGTTATGTTTTTTTCCATGCTATTCTTGTCTGGATGTGACCCCCCCCCATTCATATCTCAACATGGGGCCAATGCGATTGTGTTAAGACCCTCTAAGGGGTCACTGAGACACTAGGGCAGAGCATCA
>NC_022032.1:18932011-18938174 GCF_000317375.1 Microtus ochrogaster | reverse complement strand
CTATCTGTATCTCCATCTTATATATTCATCCCAATCAGTTTACCCAGAGAAAGACTCCTAGGGAACCTAGCCAGATACTTTTCTCTGTTCCCTTTCCTGCATATTTCTCCTGCTTTTTCTGTTTCTAAGCTGACCACTTAAAAAATCTTGAGTGGGTCCTGATCGCATGAGATCCTATCATTTTCTAAGCCACAATGACTTTATTTATAAACTGATCTTAAATCTTCTGTGATAGATTGAGTGAATTTCAGAAGCTTATATAGGTCCCTCACCTTATGTGAACCAGTGGTAATGGGAATATAGAAATCTATTCTTAATGATATCTGCTTCTATTTTTTTCTTTCCCTGAGTGGTAGCTGTAAATTCTACTTCACCCTTGAATTTCCATTTGATAGCAACATAAATTCATTAGCATATGAAATTTCTCAACACTAAATTTAAGCTGCTTGTAGGTGTGACAGCCTTAGTTATGTTTCCAATTAGATGCTGAGCTCAGATTCAGAGAGGCAAATTTTTTTTTTATCAATAAAAAAAAAAAAGAATGCCAAGCTCAGATTCTGCCCACAGTTGGCTGGGCCTTCCTATATCAACTAATAATCAAAATAACACCCCCCTACCAACATGACTACAGACCAACACAATGTAGGATCTCTTCCCTGGTAATTCTGGATTGTGTCAAACTGACAGTTTAAACTAACTAGAATTAAATTAGACTAATATAAGTTTAGTAATATGTTTCCCTCTTATATTAGTTATGCAAAGCAGAGACATTTACTTTTATGTGATGTTTTTCTAACTTGCGGTAAACTTTAAGTTAATTTAATAAAGCATTTCAATGTTCACTTTCAGATATGTATGGACATTGTCCTTGCGTTCCTCACCCTGGGTTGTGACTGTGGGAATGACATTTCTCCTAACAAAGGGACAAGGCCGTTTAAAGAACATTTAGTCCCAAGTGAAAGAGCTGTGATTACTTTTTTGCACACTATAGAATATTAAACTTGGCTGTATACACATGAATATTTATATTTTAAGAAGTCTGAATCTTGACATTTTTTAATACTGATTATCTGGTTGGGTAGATTCAGCAGATTTGGTAATGGGAATGTGTAAGAGGGATTCAGAGAGAATGTGAGGTCATCATGTGGGGGTCATGTAAACCGTCTAAGACCAAGAAACCCATGTTAAACTCTCTGTTCTATAAGAAACTTGGCTGTGAGGTTAAACGTCCCCTAGTTAAAACAAATTAATGATATCACGGAGTCCAAAGAACCTGTTGTTCTACTTGTTGACTCAGTTAAATGGAAGATTCTACATGACTTGAAAATAGTTTAAATGCAATTATCACATGATGATAATTACATGAATTTTTTGCATCTGTGATATCTCACCTATGCATCTTGCTTTGCTTTTGAGTCTGCAACTTCCAGCTTCCCAAAGCTAAGGTTGAGGTCATTTGCCAATATGCCAGGCATTAGCATGCCTTAGTCATTCCATAATATATACCATACTATATATTATATATGTGTATATATAAATATATATGTATCTAATTTTTACTTCTAGGTTAAAAATAAGCAAAATATAGAAACAAAACAAAACACTTTCTTTGAGACAGGTATTTTAATTGTTCTTGTGGTCAGTTCCTATCACTTTATAATTGAGCAAACATGCCTGTTAAATTGGCTGAAGCACACAGTTAATAGAATGAGAATGTTTTTTTTCTTTACTGTGCTCACTTTGTAAACGACATATACAATATGTGACAATGCTCTATATTGTCTACATATGGTTTATGGCATAACGACCACAATGTGGAGAAGAGAAAGAGAACAGCCTTTCTACTTTCTTATGCCTGCCAGCCCTCCCTTCTCTTTAGAGGAAGGCTTTGCCCAAATCCTTCCTAGATTTGTCCTGGCATTTGCTTATACACAAAGCTGCACGTATGCCCACAGATACAGCTGTTGCCCTGGTGAAGCATAAACAGCATCCTAAGGTCTGTGCCCTGTCTTTACTTGCCTTCTTTTGCATTTGGCCATTTAATAATACGACTTGTAAGACTTTTTAAACCTTAGAATATACATAATTTTTTAAAAGTTATGCAATAAAGAGTTGATATGCCTAATCTAGGTTCCCAGTTTCCCTCAGTGGGGGCCATTTGTTTTCTTTTCTGATACTTATTTGCACACAACAGCAACAATATTTTATATTTAATACCCTTCTCCATACAACTTTTGACTTTAGTGTAAAGTGCTTATATGCAATAGAACCTTCTTTTCTGTTGAGCAGGTCATTTTTTAAAAAATTTTTAAAACAATCTTATTTTACATACCAATTCTTTCTGCTCCCCTCTTTCTGCTCTCCTTACCTTCCCCTTACCCCACCCCCATCCACTCCTCAGAGAGGGAAGACCTCCCATGGGGAGTCAACAAAGTCTGTCACATCCCTTGAGGCAGCACCAAGGCGCTCTACCCTGTATCGAGGCTGAGCAAGGTATTGCTCCATAGGGAATAGACTCCAAAAAAAAACCAGTTCATGCCCTAGGGATAAATACTGATTCCACTGCTAGTGGCCCCCACAAACTGCCCAAGCCACACAACTGTCACCCACATTCAGAGGTAGACTCCTAGTTCAGTCACATGCAGGTTCCTCAGCTGTCAGTCCATACTCAGTGAGCTTGACCCATTTGCTTGGGTCAGCTGCTTCTGTGGATTTTCCCTTCATGGTCTGGACCCCTTTGCTCATATTATGGCTCCTCTTTTCTACTATTGTATTTCAGGAGTTCAGCCCAGTGCTTAGCTGTGGATCTCCGCATCTACTTCCATCAGCATGGCGGTTTCCCAGAAAACTCGGAATCAATCAATCAATCAATCAATCAATCTACCTGAAGACCCAACAATACCACTCTTGAGCATATACCCAAAGGATGCACACTCATACCTCAAGAATATTTGCTCACCTATGTTCATAGCAGCATTATTTGTAATAGCCAGAATCTGTAAGCAACCTAGATGCCCCTCAACCAAAGTATGGATGAAGAAAGTGTGGTACATTTGCACAATGGAGTGCTACTTGGTGGTAAAAAAAACAGTGATATTTTGAAATTTGCAGGCAAATGGATGGAACTAGAAAAAAAACCATCCTGAGTAAGGTAATCCAGACACAAAAAGACAAACACGATATGTACTCACTCATAAGTGGATATTAGCAATAAAGTAAAGGATAACCAGACTATAGTCCTCAACCCCAGGAAAGCCAGGAAACAAGGAGAACCCTAAGAGAGGCATGCATAGTTTCTCCCTGGGAAGGGAAAATAGACAAGATCTCCGAGAAAATCGGGAGTGTAGGGGAAGAAGACGGGGGTGGAAAGGGAGTGAGGAGGGGAGAAGGGGAGAGAGTAGGAGAACATGAGGGATGGTTGAGTTAAAGAAAGGACAGAGAGGGAGAACAAGGAAAGATATCTTGATTGAGGGAGTCATTATGGGTTAGCAAGAAACCTGACACTAGCGAAATTCCCAGGAATCCACAAAGATGACACCAGCTAAGAATCTAGGTAATAGTGGAGAGGGTACCTGAACTGATCTCCTTCCCCTGTAAGCAGATTGATGACTATCTTTATTGTCATCATAGAACCCATATCCAACAATAGAATCTTAAAAGAAATTGCAAGGTTTAAGGCTTAAAATATTTATCTTTTCTAATAAAATTACTGCATCCATAAAAAAGGTAGTTACTAATTTAGAGAATTAGCTGATTCTAGACGAGTATATACTTGGTGCATTTGACTGCTAAGAATCTTTAACCCTATAGTGGAAAGAAAGGACTAATTTGAATATCCAAAAAGATACTCATGCGATAGCTCAGTGCTTACATGACGTGTTTAAAGTCTTGGCTTCAGTCTTCAGTACACACCCCCAAAACAACCCAAACACGTGAACAAACAAAAAACTGGTGAAAATATAAGAGAGGAAAGAGCAGAGGAAGAGAGGCTGTAAGGCGATCTAAGGCATAATCTATTGAGTCTCTAAGGGGAAAAGATGTCTTTAATCAGTTCTCGGGCAGAGCTCTTGTCCCAGGGAGCCCTCTTCCTCTGCTCACATATCCCATGCCCCAGTAAAACAAGCCTCTGAAGATTTTGGAAGTGCATTTTACAGGCTGATCTAACCACTGGCTAGTTTATTGAAAAACACATGTTAATTTGGCTTAAATGAAAGTTGAAGAACAGAAGCTAGTCCAGAAAGGGTGTGGGAACTATAAACTCCATCAGCAACACTCCCCAGTGTGAGATACACTGTCCTCGGCCCCACAAAACTGAAATCTAAGAAGCAGAAAATATGCTGATATGGTTAAAATAACAAGTAACTGCTTTAAGTGGTTAATTGTTGTGGCTCTGGCTGTAGAAAACATTATATCCAATGGAGAGAGGTAATGAGCCTCAAGTGAGAGAAAGGCTTCAATACAAGCATAAAATGATAACACACAGAATTACATTTCTTTTTAAAAGGGCTTCCTAGGGGCAGAAATAAACAGCTGTCATAATGTCATAAGCTACCTATAAAAAGGATCAGAAAAATATAACCTTTTATTACAATTTGAGGTCTATTAAAGACATTAGCTTTAAAATTGAAGGATGGCTTTCAAAAAAAGCTTGAAAAGAGCCAAGAAAGAAATGAAAATGAAAATTTATGTAATAAGGCTACTATTTACAAGAACCTAATTCTACTATATTTAACAGTTTGATTCATTTACAAATCATTTCAGACATCATTTCTCTAATTCAGAATAAGCCAATACCCATGTAAGTAATACCGCATTTGACATAATTATTAAATTACAGCTCTCTTGGGGCTTCAAGAATGGCTCAGTGGGTAAAGTGCTGGCCGAATAAGCACAAGGGTCTGTGGATTCCCAGAACCTGTGTAAAACTCCAGGAAAGTTAGTATGTGCCTCCAACTGCAGAGCTAGAAGAGGAGGAGCTAGACAGATCCTTGGGGCTGATTGGTCAGCCAGTCTAGCTAAAATGGCCTTCTCTGGGTTCAGAAAGAGCTCCTGTCTCAAAATTAATATGGAGAATACCAGAAGAAAGATAGAAAGATCTACTATATTAATCTTTCTGGTCTTACATATATATATATACACACACACACATGCACACGCACACACGTGCACACACACACACACACACGATAAGCATCCCTACACAAACTTGAGTATAAACATACCACAACACACACAGAAAATAAATACAATTATCTTCAATCCACAAATGAATGATCAAATAATCATATATTAAGTGGTTAGAATTTAGCACTCATTGCTCATTACAAGTGTGGAGACAATCAAATGTAACTGCTCTTCCAAAGCTAAAACAAAATATTATCTTAAGAGATATGATATTAAAATAGGAACTAGGAACTAGACAGGAAAATATTCCCCCAATTGTCTTAGTTTCAAAGATTATGGTCAAAGATTATGGTATACACATTTAAAGAAGAAAGCAATTGCCTAAGTATTGGAGAAAATATTAAATTAACTGAAATTGTTGGTAGTATTCTTTTTTACACAGGCAAACAAAGTGATTCTGGTTTAAAAATAAAACAAGAATTAGAACAGAAATTTATAGTATATCAGATAAATAGATTTGAAAATATAAGTTTTCTGTACTTTAACATTAAGTAGAAATATGAGTGTAGAAAATAAACTATCAATGTAATTTGAAAAGCTATATATTACCAGGAAATACACAAACAAATATCATTACACAATCTTATAGAATATCCCAACCTGGGTTGAACAAATGTAAGGTCTGGAGAAATCAGACTGTCATGTTTGGAATGAAAATGACCCCAATAAGCACATATATTTGAATGCTTGGTTCCCAGTTAGTGGAAATGTTTGGGAAGCATTAGGAGGTGTGGCCTGGTTGAAGGATGTGTGTCACTGGGAGTGATATTTCAGGTTTAATATTTCAAAAGCCCAGAACACTCCCAGATCTCTCTTTCTCTCTCTCTCTCTCTCTCTCTCTCTCTCTCTCTCTCTCTCTCTCTCATTTTGTGGTTATTGTTTCAACATGTAAGCAAACTTTCAGCTCCAGTGCCATGTGCCTTCCACTGTGTTCCCTACCATGATGATCATGGACTCACTTTTTGAAACTGTAAACAGG
>NC_022032.1:18924382-18931558 GCF_000317375.1 Microtus ochrogaster | reverse complement strand
AAACTAAAAAAAAAAAAAAAAAAAGATTTTGCTCCAAGGTGGTTCTTTGAAGTCAGAGATAGAAAGTGTGTTCCAAGAGAAATGGATCCAGAACAATGCATATAGCAAAACCCTTTCTTTTAAACAACTTAATGCTGTCAATAAGATAAAGAACTCTGGATATACAGACAGGACAAAATTAAGTCATTTAGAAATGACAATTTTAGAATCCTTATAGATCTCAACAGATTTCAGGGAATGTATGACTGAATAATTAGTTTTTTAAAATAACAGCTTTTGACTATGAAATGAATTATTAATCCGAAAAGAATGTTAGGAAGCGTACAGATGCAGTAGGGGAAACACTGGGCATGAAAAGTGAATATAATTCTTTTATAATGTTACAGCTAAGATATTGTTGAACTTTTAGTAATATACTAAAAGTAAAAACAGATAGGCTGGGAGAAAAAGAAGCATAAAGTTATTAATATATATTTTAATCTTTTTAATACCTAGTATATGAATTTAAAATAGAACTATAAAACCCTTAGAGGGTCTAATTAGTTTTTACTTGTAAAAAATTATGCTTATTTTCTTGATGTGATCTTGGAACTAATAGTTTGTGCATTAGAAAAAATTCTATATTTCATTTAATTCTATATCATAAACTCAAAAGGACTATAGCCATAGAAATCTTAAAAATATAAAGCTTACAGAATAAAACATAAAACTTTGATTTCATGTTGAGTAAAACTTCAAAATACTACACAAACTATGATTCAGAGAAGAAAAATAAATGAATAAATTAAGGTTTTCCAAAGTTAAAAACACCCTTGCTAGGAATTCACTGCTAAGAATATAGAATGTCCCCACTGAAAAGAGAAAATGATTTACTAGCATTTATCAGGAAGAATAACACATCTATACTACAAAACAGTTTCAAAACTTCCCTCATACATTGAATACACATATGAAATTCTCTAAGAATTACTAATAATACTAAATTTAACATCTTCATTCTGATATCGCCAGAAGACACAATCTCAGAGCAAGTTCCCCATCCCTCTGTCTCTTACAGTCTTTCTAGTCTCTCTTCTGCAATGACCCCTGAGCCTTACGGGCAGAGGTTGTTCTGTAGATGGAACCGTTGGCACAGGGCCCCACAACCCTGCATTTTGTCTAGTTGTAGATGCTACACCCATAAAGTCTCACTAATATGACTGCTTAAACATAACCTAACCAGACAACACTAGATACGCTACTATGGAAGGGAGATGCCTAGGAGGACTCAGTCCTACACAAAGAACTACAGGAAGCAAAGGAATTCTAAGAACTTGTACAAAAAATACTCTTTCTCAGGGAAGGATACACCAATTGTGATGTGGAATATCCTTCTATGTATGTGTTACCTTTATTAGTTGATGAATAAAGCTCTTTTGGCCAATGGCTTAACAGAGTAAAGCCAGGCAGGAAATCTGAACAGAGATATATAGGTAGAGTAGGCAAAGTCAAAGAGATGTTATGTAGCTGCTGAAGGAGGACACCAGAAACTTACAGGTAGGCCACAGCCTTGTGTGATACACATACTAATAGAAATCAGTTAATTTAAGATGTAAGAGCTAGCTAGAAATATTCATGAGCCATCAGCCAAACAGTGTTGTAATTAATATAGTTTTTTGTGTGACTATTTGTGTCTGGGCATCTGGGAAACTACAGAGCAATCTCTGTCTACAAGTGGTGCCCACTAGCTGGCATGTATTCACATAAGACCTAAAAAAGCTTTTTTTTTTTTTTTTTAAAAAAAAGAGGGCTTTTAGACTCACAAAAATGGGAACCAAGCACAACTTCTTGGTAGCTGCATTTTTTTTTTCAGATAGGTTCTGCTTGCTGATGGCTTCTCGACTCAACATTAGCAGAAAAATCTGCAGAGAGAATTGGCAGGAATGGCTTGAATCTCACACCCAGTAAAGTGCCTTCTCTTAAAAGGCCACACCTACCAATCCTTCCCAAACAGTTCTACCAAGTATGTAAGCATATGAGCCTTTGGGAGGCATTCTCATTCAAATCACTATAGCCACCAACCATAGCACATGGCTGATCTTAATCAAGGTCACCTCCACAGATATAGACCCCAATTTATTAGCTCAAGTCCTTTGCCAATGAATATTCATGAAAATCCATGGGTTACTGCCCAAGTTCTCCTTAGGCCCTTTCTCCCCATCATGTATAGACTCAAGAGAAAAAGAATCAACCAGTTATTTTTATAACCACTTGTCACGCTCTTCAAAATTTTTAGAAAAGAAAAAAATACATGTAAGTATATATAAATGAACTTGAAAATTTGGCTCTGTTTAGGATTCTTCTAGAACATTCTCAGCATTTATGTAGAGAAAAATAAAGTATCACGGTGAATGGAGAATCGTGTTCCACACAGGTCTCCAATTCTATTATATTCTTTGAGGATCTCACTTTGGTGGGGAGTGGTTAGAACTAGGCCTTCATCACTAAGCTTCGATGATGTAGATTAGACTGTGTTCCAAAACTTCTCATCTGATACACAGGCACCCAGGGCAACTTTCTCAACTTTTCTCTCTCATTTAAATACTCTAAAAAAAATCCACACTACCAAGCATTTCTCCCTTACTGGGCGCCTTAGGAACCCACAGGACAGGTTTTCAACTCCAAGTGTTTATAAGTAAATGCGATGGATTACAAAGAAGCACATCATGTCCGCAGGCAGAGTTGAAAAACAGTGGATGAACTGAGAATGACCATTAAAAGTGTTTCAGATCAGGCGAGAAGGAGACACCACGAAGCCCAGGGCACCTTAGGCTGTGGTCAAGGAGTGTGCTGTGGATGTCATACGGCCTGGGTCTGCCCTGTTTGCCATTGCTTGGGACAAATGGGGACACGGACTTTGGCATAGGGAAGCCACAAGGAAGGAAATAAGAAAATTTGTAACAATAAAAGGCAGGGAAAGACTGGAACTTATGACATGCCGTGATGAAAGACGGTCTCTGGGCCAGTTCGGAAAACACAGGAAGGGGCATTTCTACCTTCAGGGATTTAAGGCTGCCCCTTAAAGAGAGCTGCCTGTAGAGTAGCTCTCCTCAAATGGGGTAACTGAGGTTAGAAGCTAAGAGAGAAATGCATTCTCTGTAACGGGGGAGCCTCCCAGCCAGCTCAAAGACAGCTTTCTTGAAAGGTTATATGTTGGGTTTGCCATGGCTAGTTATGCTGTTATAAGTGGGAAAGGTACTCAGAGGTCAAGGGGGTACTAGTCAAAAGAAGGCTAAGTGCCCATGGAACAAAGCTCTGTTGTTGAGAATGTTCATAAACCCACCTTCTTGGACACTTACAGTCAAGAGACGAAGGGGAAATGTCAGTTTCCTCCAGTGGGCTCCATGGAAGAGAACGCCCTGTATGTCCATGAGGTTTTTGATCAAGCAAAACAAGAGTCTTTGAAGAAATATACTTTCCTCTTTTATGCACTCCTGAGTCTGATACAAAGTTTGGTTTGTTTGCAGTCCTGAAAGCTCAGTGTTTGACCAAGACCCCAGTGTAGCTTGGGATGGAGAAATCTTCACTTCCTGGCTCTTTCAAAGCATGGCCCTGATGGTGGGAAGGGTGGACGCTGTAAATGCACACCAGAGAGTGCAGATTTAGAAACCAAATATTTTGTGGTGCCCTTAAAAATATTTTTGCAGGTGATTTGAAATATGCTATTGTAAATATTTTAGCAGAAGGAGCTACTGTAAGCCAGCTAAACAAGGTGCTCACTGTTTAGACACCAAACCACAGCTTCATGAGATTTCTGCAAAGCCTAAGGTGTAGTGACTCTCCCACTTTGGCAAACTCTACTTCAATTATTTGCAGTTGTTGCAATTAGGATAATTTTCTGGGGTGGGGGGATATTGAGACACGGGGGATATTGAGACACGGTGGCAGACCTCCTCAATAACCAGTTATCCAACTATGTGTCTGGTTTTCTTCTTCAAAGATTGTATCCTGGAGTTGTTTAATACAGCTCACTGTTTTTTTTTTTGCTTGACTTTTTACTAAATTATTACAAGTTAACCATACTGCATATGTCCATGTCTACATTCACTGTCATGCATTTCCACTGTAACTGAATTAGGATGAACTGTGTAGAAGTTGACATCTTGGATTCTATTTTTCTTCTGGGATCTGAAATACTGAGGATCCTAAGCCATGTATGTTGAGTTCTCGCTACACTTAATGTGATTCACTCATGTATTTAGTCATGACTCCCAAAGATAAGATCAATTATTGTAGAACCTGTGAATGTTACCTTAAGTAGAAGAAGGGTCTAGATGATTTGCATGGGCCTTCTATGAACTCATGTAGTTCTTCACAGGGAGGCCAAGGAGTTTTGATTAACATGCAGAGAAGTTAATATGAAGAGGAGAGCAGAGACTAGGATTATGAAGACATAAGCAAAGGGATAGTAGTAGCCATGGAAACAGAAAATAAGATACCAGCTCTTGCTTAGAGACTCCAGGAAAATGGTTCATCTATCGTTCTTGATTTTGGACTTACAGATTTAACTTGAAGAATAGATTTCTGTACTTTAAGGCATTGGGTTTGTTATAGCATTCATAGGGAACCCACACAGTGTTTTCACCTTTGGTCAGAGCTCTCCTTAAGATGTTCTGGGAAGTCCTTCTCCATCTCTTTGTGCTCAGTCTCGGCTAATTCTTCAAGGGTAGGCTTCCTACAGTGTGGCCTGAGCAGGCATTTGTCCCTACATCAGACAGTACAATCAAGGGAATCACGCAGCCCCATTACAAGACACAACACAAAGGAAGTCACTCACAGTGTGTTTCCTCTGAAAACTGTCTCCCGATGGTTGGTTATGTGGGATAAATTAAAGCTACTGAATGTGGTGTCTGGAGTACAGCAGGGCTACCTAACCTATTTCCCTCTGCCTAACCATACATACATGGCTTGAATTTTGTATCTAGCACGTGGTCCCATATCCTGGTTTAGCTTTAACTATCAATTTGACATAGCCTAGAGTCGTCTGAGCAAGGAACTGAGTATATCAGATTGGCCTGTGGGCATCTGTTGGAGATTATCTTGATCATTAATTGATAGAGGAAAAGCCAGACCACTGCAACCAGCGCCATCCTTAGGCCAGCAATTCTCAGCATGGGGGCAAAAGACCCTTTCACAGAGGTTACTTAAGACTACTAGAAAACACAGACATTTACATTATGATTCATAGCAGTAGCAAAATTACAGTTATGAAGTAGCAATGAAATAATTTTATGGTTGGGGTCACCACCCCACGAGGAAATGCACTGAAGGGTCGCAGCAAGGAAGGTTGAGAACCACTGCTTTAGGCTGCTGATCCTGGGCTGTAGAAGGAAGCTAGCTGAGTGTGAACGTGCCTGCGAGCCAGCCGGCAAATTGCATCCTCCATGGTTTCTGCTGTTCCCTATTTGCTATGAGTGAGATCCAAGGCTGGAGCTAATGTTGTGTGGAAGAGCATGTTCCCCCATAGATACAATCCTCGATTTCCTCCACTGATCCTCGGTGCCTCACTTAGGTGCTTACTAACCAGAATGTGCCCACATCTTCCCTCATTGTCTGCTTGCATGCCCCCTACTATGAGTGCCCTTTCTTTTCTTCATATGGCCTTCTGTATTTTTCTCACTGGCCTGTTGCATTTCAATGCTTTTGTTTATTTTCTTTGCTAAAAGGGGGGGGGGTATGGGGGAGCCCTTTAAGACCAGGGACAAAGGCCATCTTTTATGTTGCAGTGTTAAGCCCAGTGTGATATAGGTAGTTGACTGAATACTAAGTAGATGAACAGAATAAGAACAAATCTTGCTAACTGTCCAGTCATTTTATTACAAATTAAGGAGTTAAGATGGGCTGTCCCCAAGAGCGCTTTCAGGTCTACAACACCAGTTTGAGATCCTGTGCCAGCTAGTATGACTTTTACTCAATAAGCAAAAGTAAGGGAACTTAATAAGTTTGCCAAAAAACTCCACAAGGAACACCTTTATATTTTTATGTAACTTTAGATGACAACTTCCATCCTTCCTTCCTTCCTTCCTTCCTTCCTTCCTTCCTTCCTTCCTTCCTTTCTTTCCTCTTCCTTCCTTCCTACCTTCATTTCTTCCCCCCCCTCTCTCTCTTCCTTCCTTCTTTCTTTTTCCACCCATTCTACATTTTGTTTTATTGCATGGATTTTTTGCTCTTTTAATTTTTTAATATTTCATATTTTTGATCTTATTTCCCTCTTCTTCAACTCCTCCCAGATTCTCCCCACGTCCCTACTCACACAACTTTACTCGATCTATCTATCTATCTATCTATCTATCTATCTATCTATCTATCTATCTACTTTATTCTTATTTTTGTATCAGCAACCTTAATGAAGCAACATAAACTGGAACATTCAATTTTTTTAACCAAAGCTCTTCATGTAATTAATAAAGATTTTGATTATATACTGATGTGCATAACAACATTATTTATAATAGCTAAAAATTGGAAGCCGCTCAGTAAGTATCCACTGACAAATGAATTGGCTCTGAGGATGGTATACCCATATCCATAAACCCACTAATAAGTGTGTGTGAACAGAGGCTGCATTCTGACATGAGCTACAACCTGGATGGATCGTGAGGAACTTAAAACAGACACAAAGAACAAACATTGTACAGTTCCAGTTAGACAAGTTACCCAGAATTGTGAAGTGAACAGGGCCAGAACAGTCGGGAAGGTAGGTGTAAAGAAATGTAATACTTAATGGAAATAGACTGTGAGTTTGGGAACATGAACGGGGGCACAGGAGACAGATGGCGCTGACTCACTCCCATGTAAATGTCTCATACCAGTGGACTGCACGGTTACCATGGTTAGCTTTTTATATTATTTATAACTTGCCACAATTTAAAAAGAGAAAGAGAGAGGAGGACATTGTCATGTAGAAAGACAACTACAGCACCCTAAAGCAAGAATGAGGGAAATTCAGAACACATTCTTCTCTGGCCCATATATACAAACAAGTTGTTATTCAGAGCTAATAACACACATATCATTCCTTGGCCTTGTGACCAAGATTAAGTGGGGAGTTGCCAAGAGTAAGTGTGGAGCTGATGACATGACTGCCTTGAATTTTTGGAGGATTATGAATGTTGAGGACCAGAATTTTAGGATTCA
>NC_022032.1:18923751-18924282 GCF_000317375.1 Microtus ochrogaster | reverse complement strand
AGATTAGAAGAAGGATGATGGATGTTGAGGACCAGGATTAGGATTCATAGATTAGAAGAAGGATGATGGATGTTGAGGACCAGAATTAGAATTCACAGATTAGAAGAAGGATGATGGATGTTGAGGACCAGAATTAGGATTCACAGATTAGAAGAAGGATGATGGATGTTGAGAACCAGAATTTTAGGATTCATGGATTAGAAGAAGGATGATGGCTCTTGAGGACCAGAATTAGAATTCACAGATTAGAAGAAGAATGATGGATGTTGAGGACCAGGATTAGGATTCACAGATTAGAAGAAGGATGATGGATGTTGAGAACCAGAATTTTAGGATTCATGGATTAGAAGAAGGATGATGGCTGTTGAGGACCAGAATTAGAATTCACAGATTAGAAGAAGGATGATGGCTGTTGAGGACCAGGATTAGGATTCACAGATTAGAAGAAGAATGATGGCTCTTGAGGACCAGAATTAGGATTCACAGATTGGAAGAAGGATGATGGATGTTGAGGACCAGGATTAGGATTCA
>NC_022032.1:18917787-18923651 GCF_000317375.1 Microtus ochrogaster | reverse complement strand
GATTAGAAGAAGGAACTAAGATCTCTGTGTATCACATGGAAGGGGAATGCACTGAGAAGCTGCTGTACTTAGGATGTGGGCTTCCTAGTGCTGCCCTCTACTTAGATGACAGGGGCTGATATTGCCAAGTTGAGTTTGCTTGAATCTGGATGGACAGGTTGGAATACACCAGAGGCAGCAGCCTCTACCACTTGGAAGGTAAAATGCCAGGGACTGAGTTTGATGTTGGCAGGCAGCCACTGACAGGGCTGGTGTGCAGAAGACTTCAATATTCTCTCTGATACCGAGAGAGGAGCTGGGTTTGCTGGGCAGCACATTCATGGATGTGAAGTCCGGACTTGGTAGACTCATGGAGGTGTGCATAATTTCAAATGGCTAAGAAAGTATGGGGACATCCTAAAGTAGAAGATGCAAGAAGAAAAAAACAGAGCAAAAGGACTAACGCCGAACAAAATCTTGGCAGGAGGTATTGGAGAAAGTGGGAGCAACCCTTGCCAACTGCTTCAGGCTGCTGGTGTATTTGCATAACATTAAAATTAAAGCCTGACTAATTTTCCAACAAATTACTTGGCTCCAAATGCAGAAATCAAAAGGAACTAGTCATTCAAACATTAAAACATATTTTTTCTTGCCTGTGTATAATCTGCACATGTCTGTTTTGTTCTTTTCTTTTTTGATTTCATGAATGGTCTTCACCTAGGACATTACTGTCCATACTCATTAAACTACCTATTGTACTGAAGACTTGACCAAGAGCATCACAAGTGTGCAGATGTCTCACCGTGCAAGGCACCAATTTCCCCCCTTTAATTATTTCCCTGTCAGAATCAATCTCTCTCTAGGGCCTGCTTTTAAGGAAGGAAGGAAGGAAGCATGCAAGGCACCAATTTCCCCCCTTTAATTATTTCCCTGTCAGAATCAATCTCTCTCTAGGGCCTGCTTTTGAGGCTCAGCCAATCAGCTTCATTGTGCTGACACAGCCCAGCTGATGCCAAACAGGACTGCTGCTGAGGTCCCCATTAAGGGAACAAAACACAGTCATCCCAGACATGGCACCCCACCGCTACAGCAAGCCTCACCATGACTTGAAAATCACAGACTGCTGAGAGAATGAAGAGAGCCTGCAAACTATCTAACGCCAATCTAGCATCTGCCTGAAGAAGAGATAAGAGGACCATGATTGCCTGGTGAGCTAGGGACAGACCTAGGAATCTACATATGCCTCCTGATTCCCATAGCTACCCCCTTAACTCCCTCCAGCTCCCTCCATATTCCTGCAACATGCCCCCTACCAACCCACAATGTCCAATTAGTGCTGCCCAAACATGCAAAGGCATGGAACCACCCACTGAATTATGAAATACCTCCCAGTGGTCAAGCCCTCAAAGAAGAATTGTTCTCCCCAATTAGCCATCGACTGCCAATAGCTTCTCAGTAAGGGATGGGATCTAGAGATCACCTCCCGCTTCGTACAGCATCTGCCTTCCTTGTTGTACAGTGATACTTCATTTTAGACTCAATAAAATGTGACTTAGTTGTGTATACCCAAGAATTCAAAACCCAGAAAAAAGAGTGAATAGGGCAGCAGGCTCTCTCTGGACCAAATTCTTCTAACACACACACACACACACACACGCACGCGCGCACACACACACACACATATCTTTTGAGTGACAGGGAGAGCCATGATATCAGTGAAGCAGAGGCAGTCAACTGATGAAGGTCAAGGTAGAGAGGGTATTCTTCTGGTTGTACACTGTCTTCTGAACCCAGTGCTTGTGTCTGAACAATCCCCTTCTATATGAACTCTGCTCCATTGAACTATCCCAAGAAAACACATAAAGGCAGGCACAGCTGTCCACAGTCTCAGCCTGGAGGACAATCTCAAATTTTCAGTGTGAATAGTAAAAGCCGGTGGAATAACAACCCTGTGCCAAGCTGCAGTGATCATGGTGTCCGAATGGTGTCCATTGTTCAAGCTTGGAACCCTAAAAACTCTTGTCCTATCCCTGGCCACTTGCCTGCTTTGTGACCAGATCTTAATGTTCTTATCCCCGGGCAGGACTGGGGACATGACTGGAACAGGTAAGACAGCATAGAATGAAAACCTAGAGTTCATACTTGAACAATCATCCCTAATAGCAAATATCTGTTGTTTCTTTCTATGTGTGTGTCCCATGCATTTGATTAGGTTTGTCTGAATGAGCATGAGTGAGGTGTTGTCCCTTGAATGGGGGTAATATACCTGTGGCTCCACCACTAAGGAATGTCACCCCCCCAGGCAATGTTTAATTTTCTATAGGTCCTCTATCAGGAGTGGGGCTTTATGAGCTCCTTCCCCATCCCTGAAGTAACGTCAATGGACCCAGGCCTGTACAATTCTTGTGGAGGAAACCACTGCTGTTATGAATCGTGTGTCTGGTATCATTTTGAGACAGGTTCTCTCACTGAAGCTGGAACTCTCTAGCCAGCAAGCCCCAGGGACTCCCCTGTCTCTGCCTCTTAGACTCTGAGACTATAGACACAACATAGCTACCATTGCCATTTACATAGGTGTTAGTGATATGAGCTCAGATCCTTATGCTTCTACAGCAAGGCTGAGCCATTGCCCAGGCCCTAAGAATTTGAATAATAGTGGTATCATCACAATGTAACAATGTAAATTAATTTCTTTTTGGAAATGTAATGTGTAGGCAAATTATATGGTTTTGTTTGCTTCGGACAAAAGTATAGCTAACTTTCAAGTGTCTCTGGCCAAATTCATCACTTTCTTTAAAAATTACCATTATTGAAAATATTTGGTCACAAATTCACATCACAAAACTCCATTTGGGTTAAAATTTAAAAAGAAGACTCATCAGTAAGGCTCCGTTGGAATATATAAGACTAATTGAGTTTGACATCCCAGTGAATAGTAATAACTTTAATTGTCCTTTATGAAGATGGATTGTCATCAGGAAGAAAGGAAGGAAGGAAGGAAGGAAGGAAGGAAGGAAGGAAGGAAGGAAGGAAGGAAGGAAGGAAAAAAGAAAAGTCACACTTATCTTTGTGTTAGGCATAATATCATTCACTGCAAATGGGTAAGTGGTACGAGCCCATGTTGATTTTTTTTAAAGGGATATATTAGATGAAGAAGACAGATTCCAAATGATTCATATATAAGGAATGACCTTAAAATAAGGGCATTTTATGAAAATTTATGAGTTCTTCAATGGATACTGACTCTCAGATTTAGACAAACTGGTGACCATGAGCATTTAGCAGGTTCGAGAATCAATGGGCATATTCCATTGAAAGTCTGGCCTGTGTAACAGTGCGGTTCTGGTTAGGCAGTAGCTGATGGTCGTGTTAAAGGCCTCACACAGAGCCTGGATTGTATCTTGAAGTGGCACTTGCAGCTGGCACAGGCAGTCGTGTGCACTGACCTCTGTGGGCTGGAAATGTAGATCAGAGGAAAGGAAATGCCAGCAGTGTTATGTTTTCACTTCATCAAGGACAGCAACATCAAAAACTAATTTTGCATGCCAAGGTCAAGTTCTGGCAGTGATGAAAGAGTAGGCCTTGACACCCCAAATAATTACAAGAATCTGGAAGAGGAGAACTCAGAACAGGGAAAAATGACAGGAATAGATGCCTGAGAGATTGTACTGAGTTTAACTTGGACCTTCATAAACTGAAAAGATAAAACTTTAAACAATGGAAATTACCCAAGTTGCTGTAAATTTTGAAACACAGATACGATTCAGCTCAAAGAACATTATCTTTTGTCAGATGTGCTGTGGCCATCTTATTCACGGAGCTTTCTCTGAGCAGATAACCCCCAGATTTCGACATATGGAAATCCCTTATGTCCCATTTCAAATGACTGTTCATTTGCTCAACTACTGTGTGGTTCTCTGTGACCCCTGCAGGGTGGGCTTCACTCCCCTCTCTTATGCACCTGTCCAGAGCATCTGCCCAGAAACAAAACCCCAAACCTTCTTCCGAAGATGCTACAGAGAGCAAGTCTTTCCTTGAAGGATGCTGACAGGCATCACTGGGAACTAGTGGATGATGTTGGTACCCTGCTCTCAGCTTTGCTTAGCAGTGCCAAGATGCCCTCCTCTATAAACACTACTTATGTGGCAGGGGACAATTTGCCACACAGCAATAGTTCTATAATTCAAGGCGCTATCACACAATGTCCAAGCTATTGTGTGTTTACTCCACCATTGGGAAAGCCGTTATCTTCTGTAGCAATTGGGAGTGTGAAAGGCTGATTGTATATTGATTTGAGGGTAGGGCTAATATCTCATCTAGATGGACTGATGATATTATCATGAGTCTTTGGACAATCTCGATGTTTTACTAAATATTGTTCTACTAACATCTTATTTACTCCTGAAAGTAGACTAAAGTAGCCAAGGCTATGTTGATACTTCTATTTGCATCATATCCATCAAAATTTCTTTATATGTTAAGACATGACATGGTAAGATGTATGTTTAAATAAAAATTCAGTTCAGTGAATGCAGGGAGAATTCAAGGCAACCATACCTGATTGACTGATAACAGAACCCTGGATGGGTAAGGAATAATTTCTTGGCGTTTCAAAGAAAGCATTGCTTGAAGTGAGTTAGTGGCAAGATAAACACAAGAAGATTAAATGAGCAAAAATTAAATAATCCTGGCAGCATACTGCAGGTTAGCTTTAATTCTTTGTCTTTATCCATGGGAAAAGAACAAAGATGTGGTATAAATAAAATGGAGAGCTGTGTGTGAAGAGTCAGGTCAGCGTGGGGTGAGGTCCAAGTCTTCAGGAAAAGCAAAGAGAATGTAACTTGGATGCTCTGAGCTTCACTGCAGAGCAAAGCATTATGAAAATAAAAGTGTATGGAACATAACTCTAAACGTTATTACAGCCATACAATTGCACAGCATTTTGCATGATAAATTTAATGGTAATATCCTGAGCCAGTCTTGCCTAGGGGATGTTTAATGGAGCTGCACACAAAAATGTTCTGCTTTGTTTCTGGAAGGAATTCTATTTTGCTCATATTTCAACTGGAAGGATGCTTTTACAGCCAAGGGAGCCTACAGGATCCTATAGTCTCTTTCATTGACAATGTTCTGAGATTATACTTAATACGGGCTGTCTGCTCTGGTCCAAGGGAAACAGGAAGCAGAACGGGCTCTCACACGGAGTGCTCTTGGTATAGATGGCATAGTGTTGCACAACCAATCCCAGATTCTACAACCAGTGGGCAGACACAAGCAGCAGCTGATCCTGGACAGAAATCATGAGGGATGACTCAAGCTCAACTGGACAGAAAATGTTCATTGGATCATTACGGTTTAGCTGTGGTACTCTGATGAGAAAAATATTGGTGGTTGTTCTCAGACCTGTCCCATCTCACTTCTGTACTGAACTGTGCACAGGGATGTTGAATCTCTTTCATTTCAAAGCGGAGGTTCAATCACTATTAAATATCTCATTTTTCCATTTCATGAAACACTAAGTAAATTGACCTAAAAAGCAACCAAACCAATTATATCCCTAGGGATTCCCAGAGCTAACCTCATCTGGTTGAGCCAGGGTTTGATATTCAGGGTTAGAAATATGACATGAAGAATGTCATTAGCAAATTCTACCTCTGTTAATAGACTTCTTCTTGTTTGAGCTAAGTAGTATGTAAAAGCCCAACAGTAACCCACCTTGATGGTTTAGCATCATCTTGATAATTGTATGAATTCACTCATTTACTCAATGACCTGATGTGGGAGTGATTTCTTATTAATAAAGAAACTGCCTAGGCCCATTTGATAGGCCCACCCTTAGGTGGGTGGAGTAAACAGAACAGAATGCTGGGAGAAAGAAGCTGAGT
>NC_022032.1:18876701-18905036 GCF_000317375.1 Microtus ochrogaster | reverse complement strand
AAAAAACAATGGGGCAGGGAGGACATTGGGCTAGAGAGAGAGAGTGTAAAGCAAAGAGCACTCCCTCCAGGGGATACAATACCTTCTTCTGGTATCCACAGGCACTCCATATGCACATGAACAGAGAAGCACACACAAAGATATACACAAATAAAAGCAAAGTCTTTTATTAAAAAGCATTGTGCATGTTTAAGCCCAGATACTTCCTGCATTTTTCTGGAGCTGTTCTTATTGACTTACGATGTATTCCAGTTTACTGCTGTGAAGAGCAAATGGTTTAGCTGGGTTCGTGAGATATTCCCAGCTGTGGCATTCATTCTAAGGCACAAGGATGCCAAGCTCCTTTCTGAAGCTATTATGGCTGAGCTGGAAGCCGCCTTGGCATCTGCTAGTTGTATGCTTTTACCAGAAATTATGTAATTCCTCCAAGTCTCCAGTTGTTCATTTTTGCATATCCCATTTCTTGGAGAACAGCAAGAGTACCAAACCCACTGAGGGTTTTCAGTGAGATGCCTGCCTGAAATATTCTATGTATGAGACAAATGTCTGACACCATGCTATACTAAAGAGCTAAAGGAACTATATGGACATAGCTTATTTTCTTGCAGTGATATTTTTGAGAGGTATGAAATAGGAAATTAATGGGTATTTCTGAATTTTGAATTAGAAATCCTTAATCTTCAGAGGAGGAGCTTTTGATTCCTTCAGATTATTGTGGACTTTGCAAAAAACCAAATGTTAGCATGCTGCACTGTGTCTGATGGTAGCTTAGAGTCTCTAATTGCTGTTGCCGGGTTGGTCCAAATTACTTTCTGTTCACTTTCGGCTGTATCCACGGAAGTTATCCATGGTCACCCAGGACAATATTGCTGAGAAGGCTGAGTTTCTGGTCAGTACACACCCTTTTAAGTTCTTTTGCCCCCTCAAGAGGAGCTACCCCTACATAGCTGCCAGTCTTCCCTGACCCTCGATCTAGAACAGTTTGAGGAAAGTATGATAAAGAATGAAACCAATTTCATTTTCTATGGGCTTTTCATGCTAAATTGAACAGTGAGTGGCAATTCGTGAAACCAAGGCAATGCTGCCGCATTCTGCATTTGCGGTGCTGATCTTTCTCAGAGCCTGTCAGAGTCCACCACAACCTTGAATCTGATAAAACTGGCTCTGGTCAGAAAGAAATTGGTTTCAAGGGATCACACTATGGGCGGTACCAAAAGTAATAAAACCACTAGGGCATGTAGACAGCAAGTCGATAATTACAATGCTCTTCTTTCAAGATGTCACTTGATGTGGAAAACTGCTGGTCTATGTGGCTTTGCCTCCAGGATAACTTCACAATATTTCCTTTACCATAATATTATGTATTTTTTTTAAAAAAAACTAGAAAGTACCATACATTCACCTAAAATCACTTGAAAATGGAAATTTTAATTACTTGAGAACTGTGGCCTCTTATTGTGACCTCAGTTTTCTAAATTTAATCTTTGTGTGCTATAGTCTTATTAATTAAAGCGAACAGCACTTATGGAAGGGAAATTCTAGAGTAAATATCTACTTTCTCCCAGGATAACAGCAGCAGGGTCCCAGTGTTCATGCAGGTACTGTTGACACTGGACTTGGAGTATACATTTTTGTGTTTAGCCACAAGGAAGAGATTGTACAAACTTGTTGAAGTGTGTTCCACCTCAGTCCAGTGATGCTGGGTGAGCTGAAGAGCAAGGAAGAGGATGGCGTTATGACAGTGGCTTTTTATAATCTTGGGACCATGGAGAGACACCTGCCTCATATGATTTTCTACCTGTATATATGAACCTAAAATAGTAAGAAATTAAAATCCTTCCTCCAACTTGTCAGTTTTCTGTGTTTATTGACTTCAGTATGGTCTGCTGAAGAAAATCAGGAGCAGAAGCATCAAGTGTTGGGTAAGGCAACTTCAAGTCTGTCCCTTGGTATTGTGAAGTGGACTTCAAGTTTCGACAATCAAGAAGGGAAAAAAAGTATAAACATATTAAGAATTTAATTTTTCTAGAGAGTCCTAGAGGAGCCCAGGTCTTCTATAGAAACTCAACCAAATGAAAAGCATAGCCAAAGGATATCTCCAAAGGATAAAGAAATTTCAAGAAGAGGATGTATGTTTTCAAATAGACTGCATCTTCCTAGTGGACTAGCTGACCCAAATCTCATGGATTCAAACCCATGGAGAACTAAGAAGTAAAGTCAAGGACTCTATAAAATAATCTTTAAGATGAGGTTTCTTTCAGTGCTATTTATTCATACATACATACAATTATAAGTATAAATGCATTGAAATTTAAATGTGAGGAGAGCTCTTTAAATATACTGGTTATTTTATAGTAGTGTTTTTTCACTTAAGAGGTACTAAAAGTTGTATTATGTTCATACAAAGGCCAGATACCTGTTTTTAGTCTACAAAAAATGTTTTTTTTATTTTAACTTTTAAAAATTTAATTAAATTAAATATTTAAAAACTTCATTATTTTAAAAATCATTTAATCATTTATTTTATATATATGATCATTTGTCTGCATATATGTTTGTGTATCATATATGTGAGCTACAGAAGGTCTGTGAGCCACTGTGTGGGTGCTGGTAATCAAACCTAGGTTCTCTGGAAATTCATAGCCAGTACTCTTAATCAGCAAGGCATCTCTCCAGCTATAGAATATTTCATTCACAATATTCATAATAAACCTTTCTGAAGTGTAAAGACACACTGTTAAATTCATCAGTCTTTGAGTTTAAATTAGATCCTAATTATTCCTTCTTTTATAAATATGCTAATGATGACATTATATAACTTTCCAAGCTAAAGGCCCTCCAAGACAAGTAAACTAGGGTATTTCAGCCAAAGATGAATGTCCTTTGTTGTCACAAGGAAACCACCATTTTTCTGATCTCCACAGAGAGGCTGGGGTCTTAGGCTTCTTCTTCATATTTAGTTTGAGTCTCACGAGGCAATCTGAACTATAGTAAAAATATTTGTACTATTGTAACTACTTGCAGCAAACCACACTTTTCTCACTAATCTCCTTTTCACTAAGCATGGCAAGCTATCTTCCAAAATCATTATAGAAGAAAGCGGGGGGGGGGGGAGGAATAATTGGAAATAAAGCTCTGAAAGGCAGAAAGGTGTGTGGACAATGAAGTGAAGATCTGGCTCTAAACTGGTGACAGGTAAGGCATAGAGCATTGGCATCAGACTCAAGCAAACACTGCGGTGGTCACAGGTGCCATGGGTAGAAGGAACTACTCACCCTGGCTTATGTGAAGTGTTTATACAAAAACCCCACAGACTATATATATATATCATCTATATAGATGCTGAAAATGATCTCTACTTATTTTTATGAGCCATGAGTTATTTTATAGTCTCTAGATTTAATATTACCCTGCTTGTAAAAATAGGATGTTTTTATTATTTATTTATCTAAGTTTTTTTTTTTTTTTGCATGAACACTTTTCAGACTGTGGAAAGTTAATGTTTGTTTGCTAAGATGTTTGGATTCAAACAGAAAACTATTCAATCATTTTTAGAAGGATTATTTTGACATGAACTGAATATTCATTGGCATTATGTATAAACTGCCACTCACAAAGCAAGACTTAAGAAAAGTATTTTATTTTCTATAAAACCTATCAACAAATAAGCAAATAGTGTTCCATGAAAATGAAAATTTGGTCTACATACAAAATACTCTTCAGCTCTAAACAAAAATGGGGTTAATTTTTTTTTGCAAGAAAATGGATAGTCATTTTATATTATAATATTAAGGGAGATGACAGTTCTTTTAGAGAGAAAAAACCCTGCATGTTCTTATTCATGTGCAGAATCTAGCCAATTATATGGGTAAATATGTAAACAAATGTACATGCAGGTACAGAGAACAGGAAGAAAAGAAAACAAGAAAGGAGAAATATTAGGGGCTGTGGAAAGACTAAATGAAGGTAATGGACGTGAGCTACGAAAGAGGGCATAAAGTTAATTGTTTCTCTAGTTCTAAGTCTGTCATGGAACTTTTGGTTTTGGTGACGGATAAGTATTTGGTGACAGATATATTCTGCACAGAAAGTGTAGCATTTAATGTGAGGCAGCACAGCTCCGCTTCTCAATGGTTACTCTAATTGCATGAAAGCTCAGCGATTTGTATAGTCTTTAGGGCTGCTGGACGTGGGTATATGGTGTTTTTATTCATTTGAAAGCTTTTGCTCAATAAAATTTATTTATTAAATACTAAATGAAACTGACTATTCTTAATAAAATTGCATACATTTCTTGACTATATGCATGGCTGTAATACATATGAACATGATAAAACTCGTAATACATTATCTCTCTATTACATATCTCTTTCAATGTATGTCCACCCATATATATCCATGAACTAATCTAGGATGCCCTAAGGCAAAGTTCTTTTTAAAAAACTTTTTTTTGTGAGCTGGTTATAGGAAGGCTCAGTTTTTTCTGGATGAATGTTGGTTACAGTCTTTTTAAGGTAATTGTCATGGCTTCATTAGTTTTGGTTATTTGGAAATAAATTTTATGGAGTGAATATTTATGTTCAGTACTTTTTTCCCATAGAGCGCTTTCATTTCTGCCTACTCTTAATTTGTTTCTCTATAGTTGGAATTATACATAAAATCACATGTTATGCCTTCATAGTATATGGTGTTAGTTTCTGTGTCTTGGTGGTTAAACCACCCTACCTCTCTAGCTGGACAATGTGTGGATATAGATGAGGACATAATTTAGATACAAATTGCAGTTTCTCCATCTCCCTTCACCTCTTTGATCTCCCTCCATCCCATGTATGTAAACATCTACCTAAACTGAAAAATTATTCTATAAGTATTTCCTTTATTTTGCTTCTGTTCTCACAGCATATAGGTTATAAACTTTACTTAACTGTCTTTGTAGTTTCTTCTATTTTACAAGGCTCGATCAATTAAATTTGGGGTTTATCTCATGAATTTAAACATTATATTGGCAAGTTACGTAAAATATGGGACTAATTATTTGTTTTTATATAGGTTATTTGCTGTAGTATTTATTAGCCATTCTACTAAGTAATTTTCCTCTTAAATTGTCTTGAGATATTATAACTATATATTTTCTTATGTGCAACATAAATAATTTCTTAATGCATTTTTTCTTCTGTGAAAAATCTTAAAAATTTTACAGAAGAAGCCCCATTTTTGATAAATGTCTATGTACATTAAAACAAGTCATGGCAGTATGAAATTGAGGTGCGCTTAAGGAAGGAGAAGAAAGAACTAACCAACAAATAAGCCAAAGATGAGAATAAAATGGAACCAAGAAGCAAACACCAGGAACAGCGTGCACACTGTGATGTTCTCAGTGGTTCTGGGGACAGGTTACTGATGCAGGTCAGATTTTCCTGCAGCCACTGGGAAATCGTCTCACTTTTTGGTAACCCAATTCCTAGTACTCTTAAGATGGAAACCGAACAATTTTTATGTATGTCAACTTCAAAGTTATTTCTCACTGGAACCTCCATAATAAACTTACTCTGGAATCTAATGTCTGAGTTGTTGGACCATATCCTTATGATTGATGTGATAATTCTGTGAGGTTTGTTTTGGTTGTGGCTCTGCAAGAAGATAGGACGATTAGAGTGATGTTCTTAGGTGATCTGATGCATCCTGCCCATCACTGATGCTGACCATCTGCTTCATTACTATCATAGAGTCAGGGGCTATTTGGTAGATGAAGTAAGAAGAATGTTACAATACCCATGTGCATTTACTTCCTTTGAAATGATCATAATATACTTACACAATACAATTGGTTCCACACAGTCCCATCTCTATTAGCTCTTAAGTAATCTGAGCACTGGGTTGGAGGCTCTTGGTCAAAGTTAGAATAACTGCCTATAAATACTATATTATTGCTCCCTAATATATCTATACCACCCTATAATATGCACTTTTAAATCTGATTAAGCATCCCTTTCTTTTTTGAAAATATTCCTTCCTATAGTTTATTGACATATTCAACTGATCGTGAAAATAACCCATTCTGTCCTAAGTAGGGTCCCGCTTTATTCTTGATAGTATGGTTTATGCCTGATACCTTAGGATATTGTTTTAATTCTCAAAAGTGTTCAACTCTTCTCTTGCCTCTAGTCTTGCTTAGCATCACCCCATTGTTTACGTTCAAGTACAAATGAATGTTCTTTTTCTGCCTTAAGCACTTTCAAATATGCATATTTAATGTATTCACTGATACTTTTTCATATGTTTTCCCCAAAATGTTTTTTTTTAATATTTATTAGAAAAAAAATCGCTACTGAGATTTTGTGCTTAGTGGTCTGTATATTAATATACATGACATGTTTTTCCTCGGTTGTATCTTTTCTCCACAAACTTTTTAAATTTAATGTTTTAATTTTTTCTACAATTCAGAAGCCTATAGGATGTTGCTCTTAGCTTAACACATTAAGCTATGTAATTGTTTTAATCATATTCCAAAGATACCTCAAAAACAAAGTAAAGAGCCTGGGGCTAGAGAGATGACTCAGCAACTAAGACACACGTTGCTCTTAGGACACAAGTGTGATTCCAAGCATGCACGTGCAGCTCACAATTGTCTATGACTTCAGGTCTAGGGGATCTCATCTTCTCTTCTGACTTGCTGTAGGCACCAGACACACATATGGTACTCAGACATATATGCAAGTAAAATACTCAGACACATAAAGTAAGTGACTTTTTATTAAAAGATAAAGAGTTTGGACTTCCTATTGCTTGCCCCAATGAATAGTTGGTTTGCTTTCTCTATGGTTTAAAACATCACTAATAGAGTATCATATTTTTTTATTAAAATCATTTCACTTACTTGTATGTTGCTGCTCTCAGAATACCTATATGGGAGGCAATTTCCCCTAAATAACCAAATGAAGAAACTGAAATACATGAGTTTTGATCCAACAAGAAAATGATAGCAAAATTAAATGTGAACATTTTTTAGCTCTTTTCTTCTCATCTCTTTGTGAGAAAAAAGTAAATTAATAAGAAAGTACAATTAGACATTAGTGATATATATTTATCCTTTTACATTTTTTGGGGGGGGGAAATCTGTGTTGCTTTTATGAAGAACTAACTTTGACTTATTTCAAATTTAAGTGTATCCTGTTGACAAATGGGCAGTCATTTCATACGTGGGCATAGCAATATTTTACACTTCTTTTGTCCCTACTGGTAATAAGGAAAGGGTTGGTTTAAGTAGAATAAAACCTCTAGGCTATGTGAAAATAAAATGTTGAAATGTAATCCCTGCTCAGATGCCCTAACAGTCAAGGACCATGTAGACACAAAGTAAATTCTTCAACACAGTTCGGTTGATGTATTCTTATGGTCCCTGGAGATGAACCCCCTTCATCTCTAAGCGTTCCTAGCAACCATCACTGCAGAAAAAAATGGGAAGATGCACAAAGCAAGGTGCTGTCTTTAGCTCGAAAAACATGATTACCTTAGGCATCTCGGAAGTTTCACTTTTCAATTCACTATGTTCACAATAAACAAAAAGAAACCTTCATACACACACACACACACACATGATTACCTTAGGCATCTCGGAAGTTTCACTTTTCAATTCACTATGTTCACAATAAACAAAAAGAAACCTTCATACACACACACACACACACACACACACACACACATTGACCTGGAGGCTGGTTATTGAGAAAACAAATCTGGCTCATTTTCTAAGCATTTGACAGTGTGAGCCACTTAAGACGCTGCACAGCAAATAAAAGCAGTAGGCACACACTAACCTGAACTGGAGGCTACTTAATGAGCTTTTGGGATTGTTAACACTAACACCTGTGATTGTGCCACTTTTGTCTTAGGAATATAGTGAGTTCTTCTAGATGTTGACATCTTGAAATTCAAACAATGAGTCATGGAAAATAAAGTTTTTGTTTGCTAAAGAACAGTGGGATTGAATTGAGAAACATCTTGCTGTGTGGAAACGGGGGCTGCTTGAACAGCCACACAAAAACGATGGTGAACTTGAAAAATGCACAAGGCTGTTTCACTTGCGCCATCTAATTAGAAAAAGAAAAGCAAACAAAATGATGTTTCTGGGACCCATTCTACAGTGATGTCCTCTTACATAAGCAACTGTTATATAAAACAAAGTCATAATTATCACATCAAATTATGGAACAAATAAAGTCAGGTTTCCCAAGAAAGCATTCAATAAAGCATTACAAATAAGCCTCATTTTACTCAGAACCTAAAGATATTTATTTATACTTTGATTTACACTCACCCAAGAAACCAAAAGCGACTTTTAAAAAGTCTATGCTAAAACTTTACTCATGGATTCACTCATGATACTTTAAAATTTATCATTTTGTGTTTATGGGTGTTTTGCCTACAATGTGTCTGTATACCAACATGGACGCCTGGAGCCAGCAGAGGTGTTCGAATCCCTGGAACCAAAGGAGCAGATGGTTGTGAGCTGGGAACAAGACCAAGGTGCCCTGGAAGAGCAGCTGGGGTTCTAAACCATGAGCCCTCTCTCTAGCTCCAAGTGAAGAATTCTTTAAAGTCAAATAGGAACTAATGTGGTTCAAAATGAATTCAAAATGAGCTTGGATTCTGTTTTTCTGCGTTTTAAATCATTATGTTCAAAGTAAGTCTTAAGAAGTCATTTATCACCAACAATTTTTCCCATGTTGTTTTTCCTTTTGAGGTTCTGATTAAATGGAAGTTTAAAGAACATGGCAAGTAGATGGTGTTTTTCAACAAGGCAGTAGTTAGAGAAATTTAGCAATTTATTAAAAGCAAACCTGTGGTAGGTTGTTATTCTGGGGTTTAGAGTACCCAGGTGAGTTTCAAAGACTCACTTATTGCAATGGTTTACTTTGAATTTCTTCCCACTAACACTTTATTTGGAGATTTGAAGGTCAAACTCAAACCATGTTCACATAGAAAACAACTTCTCCTTTGTAATACACGGCTTTGAGAAAATGCTTAACTCAAGTCACATAAAATTTCATTGCAACAATCCTTCATAAATCCATATATATTTCTCCACATTTGCAGCCCAGGGGCATTAAATATGTACTACTGTTGACATCAAATGTTGGAGATTTAAAAAAAAAAAGGAAAACTCTACAGAACAAAGTAAGTCCATACTTTAGATTCTCCAGCCTGAGCTTCTACGGTTATATAAATGGGTTTTTATTGCAGATAATAATAGGTCAAAGTTACTGCATCCAGCTACTAGCAAGTAAGCATGAAAACTGGCCATAAAATACCTCATGGAAGGATCCATTCTTCACTAGGAAAATTAAAAATACTCATATACTAGTCTCTATTAAAACCGCTACTTGTGGGGTTGTACTCGCCATTGCTGCAACATCCCTCTGCCCAACAGCTTGTTAAAGGATCATCTGACCACACCAGCGTAATTTGCATGGCTTTTACTTCCTCCTTTCTTAAAGAGTCCACCTTTATAATCCAGTCTGCAGAATTCCCGCCGTGCAACGTTAACTTTGAGAAATCACCTAAGTGTGTTGTCTCGTAGCAGGTTATGTAGGCGCCTGCTAGAGTGCTATTAGCCGGCTGGTTTAGAAATCGGTAGCCTCTAAATGCGCAGCTATCAGAGATTTGGGCCTGAAAGGCACCATTATGCTATTACCATGGACATAAGGTTACTGTAAATACTGCGGAAAGCTAGGCCTGAAAGAATCTATTAAGCTAACATTATGCATTCTTGGGGTTTTGAGGTTTCTGAACCTCATCCATCATTCAGTCCCGACTGACGCTTATGAATACCACAGAGCTCAACTATCAGGCATCTTTTCATTCCACCTGCCCCTCCCTTCCCCTCTTCCTGTCTCGCCATCTTTAGCTAACCTCTGTAATTGATCCTGACGGGTTGGTTATCATTTGAAAAACAGTGCTGTAGTGTTTACACACAATCACTTTGTAATTAATAGGAAACGGCTTTCAAGGGTCTGTTTGACCATTTCCAATATCCTTCGGTGGAGGCGTGTGGCGAATGGATTGTCAAGGAAGACAGGCTGTGTAATAGATTATGGCTCCAAAGACTGATGGGAAGAATAGTTAAGGAAAACAAAAGGTTGCCAAAGGAAAGGATGGGATGCCCTGTGGACCAAGGTCATAGATACTACCTTTCATTTGATCTTCATGCATGACAGATGAAATACTACGTGTTTTCTATTTACTTTGTTTTAATATCAGATTGTACATACATTATACATTGAAATACAATCATGTTCTCGCTTGTGTTTTTGGAATAAATAATAAAATAAAATTCTCTCTCTCCCCTCCTCCCTTCCTTTATACCGGTATCAACAACCTTCTTACGTAATGAACTGAGTTGTGAATTTAGCAGAGAGGCCTGAATGGAGCATTTGTTTGGAAGGCATATTTGCTTTGTATTACCACAACCTCGCCCACGGTTTATCTGACGCCCAGGAAGCATTCTCATACAATGTGAACCTTGGAGATGCTTTGGTAAGAAGCCTAGTGATGATCAACTTCAAAGATCACTATACCAGCATGGGAAAGTCATTGTCATGGGGAAGAAATGCAATTGTGAAATCAGGCACGTCAGAAGAGAGAAAAATAAACAGACAATGATGCTTGGTATTAGTTTTTCTGGTTGTTTTTCTACATTTCTCCTGTTCCCCTTCCTACTTCTATCTCTTTTGCCTTTTCTCTTCCTTCTAGAAATATTGATTGAGTATTTTCTATGTGCTGGTGGGAAAAAGAATGTATCAAATCATGCCTCTAAGGGGCATTAGGTTGAATGAAAGAGTGGCATCAATCAAATCGTTACTTTACGGATGTGTCACTGCAAAGAAAGATAAATGCTGTGAGTGAAAGGAACACAGCCCATTAAAGGGGTTAAACAAACAAAGGAACTCAACTTTGACCAATTGTGTTGAAGGTTTTACGTCTCACGATCAGGAAAGCTTGGATGGGGAGGACCATGTGTTCTGGAATCCGAAGAATGCAAATTCACTACAGGGAAGGAATCTGGAGGAGGAAGTGTCTTACTCAAGGCCTATGGTCAAGGATTTATGTGAACAAGTCTAATAAAAAGGCAGAGAACTAAAGGGCAGGTGGTTTCAAAGAGTTTGAATAAGTAGGGGGTGTATTGGGCCAGGAAGTTACTGAAGACCTAAACTAGTGTAACAGGATTTTGTTTTCATTTCTAAAGATCTATTAAGACTGAAGGATGAATCATAGACCAGAAGAAGAGAAGATGCAATGAGTCTAAACTAGGAGGTCATGTCAGAGGATCGACTGAGGATGGTGGGAAAAGTTATGGAAAAAGAACTGGACAAAGATTAGAAAAAGGGGGATGTTGTGGTACTCTTGGTCCATTTCCAGCCAGAAAATCTATAGCAATGGAGCCCCTCAAGGCAGTCACTGGAAATTACAGCGGAGAAGATGGCTTTCTGTGGTTATGACTGTTCGAGTTTCCCTGATCATCTTGCCTAACTTTACCTTTGAGTTAAATCCATGCAGTCACTTGCTTAGGAAAGCGCTAGTCATTGAATTGATCAAGTTAGTCTTGGGATGTAACAGCTCTTCTTAGGGGCTAGTTCTTGAAGTAATTTGCTAGGCAAAGAGGCTCGGTATGGCAGTGAGGAATTTGATGTCTGAGATCTGACACTCTCAGCACATTCCCTTGTCAATAGTGGGCCGGGCGATGGTGGCGCACGCCTTTAATCCCAGCACTCGGGAGGCAGAGGCAGGCGGATCTCTGAGTTCAAGACCAGCCTGGTCTACAAGAGCTAGTTCCAGGACAGGCTCCAAAGCCACAGAGAAACCCTGTCTCGAAAAACAAAAACAAAAACAAACAAACAAACAAAAAAAACAATAGTGGTTCTCACTGGTGGCAGCTGCACTTCCTGGGGCACATTTTCCATATCATCACAGCTTGGAGGTGAGAGCTACTGGCATCTCCTGAGCAGAAGAGAGTGAAGCTGCTAAGCATCCCGTGATGAATGTAACAGCCCCTCCCAGCAGCAGAGAATGACCTGTTTCCAAGTGTTCAAAGTGCCAAGGTTGCGAAGCATTGACCTTTCAAAACAGGCTGATAAGGTTTCCATCTAGCATGACCTGGCAGACAAAACTCTTCAGTCATGGAAATGAAATGAGAAACATTTTAAAAGGAAGAAGTTGACATATGCTAACAACATACGTTATTTGTAACTTGAATATATATATAGTGCAATAGTAAATAGAAATGCTTGGCAGAGAAGAAGACAATGCCTTCTTCTCTGTGTTTTTTTTCCAGTGTGTGTTTTTTCCAGATTTATTAATTTGTAATATTTCTTTCACCGCAAGCAGTTTTGTAAAGGGTTTCTTCAAAAACTGTATTTGTCATTTTTCAAACATGACATGCTATTTGACCCTATTAGCAGATAATGCAATTTACTTTCTTTGTACATTTGAAATTGAAGGAAGAAATACATTATGTATGGTAAAATGAGTATGTGGTCTTAGCATTTAACGATTTTGGTTCCCATTCTGATTTTAAGTAATTTTGGTTTGCCTCCACACTGGATAACTTTTGCTTGAGACACCAGATCCCCTTTCTCTGTACACTGCTTATGGGTCGCTGGTCTCGATACCTGTTTCAACATACAGTCCTCCTTTCTGACCTCAAGAGGCATTAGACAATAAGAAATGAGAAAGGAAAATAAGGTGTGTGAAAAATTGTTTCCCCTGATTTTCTCTGGTACTGGTACCATCCTTCATAATTCATTTTAGCCCTTCTCTCAGCTCTGATTTTTCAACACTAGAATCCCACCACATTGCAATGCCTTTGGTATTTAATTTGTAGGATTACACTATTGAAAATAGTCTTGCAGGATCAACCTACCCCAGGATCCAGCAATACCACTCTTGGGAATATACCCAAGAGATGCTCTATCATACTACAAAAGCATTTGTTCAACTATGTTCATAGCATCATTATTTGTAATAGCCAGAACCTGGAAACAACCTAGATGCCCCTCAATGGAAGAATGGATAAAGAAAGTGTGGAATATGTATGCATTAGAGTATTACTCAGCGGTAAAAAACAATGACATCTTGAATTTTGCATGCAAATGGATGGAAATAGAAAGCACTATCCTGAGTGAGGTAACCCAGACCCAAAAAGATGAATATGGTATGTACTCACTCATAAGTGGATTCTAGCCATAAATAAATGACATTGAGCCTATAATCCATGATCCTAGAGAAGCTAAATAAGAAGGTGAACCCAAAGAAAAACATATAGTTATCCTCCTGGATATTGGAAGGAGACAAGATTGCCAGACAAAAATTGGAAACTTGGGGGTGGGATGGGGGTAAGGGGAGATGGGGAGAAAAAAATAAAGGAAAAAAAAAAAGAAAATAGTCTTGCTTCCAGCTCTCACTAATATATTCAGCTTTTATTGTTTTCTGCCGGTAGCCTGATAACTACAACTCATGTTGTTATAGCTTACATGTTTTTAGGGATTGACAAAGATTGCATATTTTTATCATAAAGCACCTTGCAATTGGTATAAGATAATGCATACATCTATGCCAAATAGGATGAATCATCAGGCGTGGCCTTGGTACCTAAGAGTCTTCATAAAATCAAAACACAAGACTGAGAAACATTGTAACTGCCTAGATAACAGATAATTTTTGATGTCAGTAAAAAGGTATATGGGGAGACTCCTCAAGAACTCAATCTTTATTGCAACCAAAACTCCCTCTTTTATGAGCCAGCAGTTAACCCACCTCCCAGAACATTAATTCATTATTGTTTAATTCAATCTCCCACTTAATTAGACATTAAAAGATATTGCTCAGTTGTTTTATTCTATGTTCTGTATAGAAACCAGTGCTACATCATCTGCTTTCCATAGTCCGAGGCGTCAGTGCCGTCAACCCTCAGCATCTGTGGGGTACTGCTTGCTCTCAAGATCCTCCCATAAGATGGAATAGAAGTCACATATACCCTGCACACATGATCGCACGCATCTCAGATCCTTTCGAGATCGTCTATAACACCCGATGCAATGTAAATGCTTTGTAAACACTTGCTAGACTGTTTTCTTTCAGGAACAGTGACAGGAAAGATTCAATACACGTTCAGCACAGATTCAGCTATTTTTCTTGAAACCCCTGATACAGATCCGGCAGACATGCAGCTGCGGCTGCAGCTGTGGAGAATTCCTAGTTAGGTATCTCCGTGCCACAGCTCTTTATCAAGATAAACAGGCTCAAACATCATCGAGGCTGCTCGCTACATCTGCGACCATGCTTAAACCCCCTTAAGATGTCCATGCCTTAGCTTCAGGATCTGAGGATGAGATTTAAGGTACTTAGTGACATTTGAAGGGCACAATGTATTGTCTCTGCCTCTCTCTCTCCTTCTTCCCTTCCCTCTTTTCCTTTCTCCCCTGCGAGAGCAGTCAAAACAAGAAGAGGAAAACACGTCATAAAAGATGTCATTTAGTAGGAGGCTACTTCACAATGACTCGGGCTGACACAACTACAGACAATGCAGTGGGTGTGCTCCAGGGTATACTAGGGATCTTTATTTCCATTGTATCTTTCTCTCCCGTTTCCATCTTTACACAATATGAATGTCGCAGGGATCTGCCCAAGACAACGCACATTGGGTGTTTAATGAGAAATACACGCTGAAGGATATATGCAAGGCCTTGGCTTTGCTTTCTCTGTGTCTTCCTTAGCTTCCACAGTTCCAACAACATCTCCCACCTACATCATAGTGTTTCCAGAGGAACTGCAAACTCCTTAGCAGGACACACGTTACTCCCCTCAGATTCATAGTAACTTAGAAGAACACAGTAAATGTAATAAAACATACAAAAAAATACTGCTGCTGTTGTGAATTATCACACAAGAAGGTGATTTAGCCTGTCATTGATATCAGATACTAATAAATCTAAACAAAACAAAAAAACTAGAAAATCAATTTAAATACGGTTAGGGGATAAGATTATAATTGTTGGATTGTTTTAAGTATTAGCAATCTTAGAGTCATAATTCTGAATTGAGAATGCTAAGGGTGTTTAAATGGTCTTCATGACTGCTACAAAACGGGACTTCTAAATCCCCCCCCCCTTTTCTTTTGTCCAGCTCTTAAATGGCCAGATAAAAATCAGAGCCCCAGCCAGTTCCCACACCTCTGATGTGGGCTGGCATTCTGTGTGCTGGCTGACCTAATGGCAGCCCGAGGCAGATCAGTTTACCGCGGAACAAGGCGTCTCTGTGCTGGGACTTGTGTACCTGCGTTTGTAGCGAGTCCAGTCATATACTACACACCTACTCTGCCTGTAACCGGAGACAGCTGATGCACAATGGTGCTGAAAGAAGCGTACCTTTTCAGCCAGGGGACTTGTAACAGATCCCTTCTGCATGCAGAGCTACCACACAAAGTCCCCCCATCCCGTCCTCCTTAGAAGTGCCCAAGGGATGGAGAACACTCTAACTAGTAGAATGGAGTGTGTGTATTCAGAGGCTCTGACCACTCAGCGCGCCGCAAATGGGATGTAATTTAAGTCTTCAGTGTTTGTGTTTTTGAAAGAAAATGGGCAACTTGAAAGCAGTTTCAAAGAAAATATTTGTGAGGCTTTCCTAGATTCCCTCAAGAAGTTGGGACGGTCCAGATCTAACACTTAAATATTGACACTAAATAAAGTGAATTCTACTTCTCTGAAGAAAAGGTGAGAGAGGGTGTTGCTATTCTCTTCCTGATCAAAGAACAAGAAACACTTCCAAGAGCTCACAGAATGCGGTGGCCATGAAGGCAGGATAGCAGGCATTGCACAGGGAGACCCACCCCTTCACGAGATTCCCTGTCATGAGGATCTGAATATTAAATATGAAAGGAAGCTAAGGGCTTATCCTTTGACAAAAGCCCCTCTGTGTGAGAGGCAGGGTTGGAGACAAATGCCACCTTTCTTGGCAATTACCAGCCTAACTCTTCAGTGAGCGAGCAGAAGGTCATAGCAGATAAAAGAGGAAAGCCGTAGCCCCCGCCACAGCTGTACTTTGAATTGTGTGTGCTTTTCAATTTTTCATGGCTCTTGTTCTCATAGACACTAGACAACTCTGTTTATCTCTCCCTTTGCAGCCTTAATCTCCTCCCTACACTCAGCCATTCCCAAACGGAGGATAATAGCGGTACCGCAGGGCTTAGCTGAGATGTCTGCAAGAATCTGAGAGTCATGGTAGGCCTTCAAAATATACAACGCCATTTCCAAACAAACGCGGGGGAGCTGTGCAAGGTAACTAGCCCCTGGTGGGAACCTGCTTGTAGGAGCAAGGAAAAGCAGCTTGAAGCTTGCTTGTGAGATGCTTGCATCAGAAGCACGGATTTTATTTGAGGAGAGAGGACATCACGACAAAGGTGGGAGACACTGTGAGTGAGGGTTTGAGGTGTCTTAGTTGGCAGGTAAGAAATAGAAGCAAATCCATGAGAAGACAGGTTTGCAAAGAGTTGGAGTACATCGGCCACGGTCTTCACTTTGCCAGAGAACGCAGTCCTATCAGCCATAGACCAAGCTAGCTGTTATTTTGAATGAAAACTTTACATAAGATAAGTTGCAAGCATTCCAGAATCCCAGAGCAATGATTCTAGTTCTTTTCTTTTTTTTTTTCTTTTGGTTCCTGTCCTGGAACTAGTTCTGTAGACCAGGCTGGCCTCGAACTCACAGAGATCCGCCTGCCTCTGCCTCCCAAGCGCTGGGATTAAAGGCATGCGCCGCCACCGCCTGGCTGATTCTAGTTCTTAAAAAATAAAACAAAATGAAATGAAATAAGAAAGCATCGTCCTGCTTTCTTTAACACTTTGAGGATCCATAGCCTTTAGACTTCTACTGACAGAGGTTAGTTTGAAACAAACTATAAATTCTGGCTGCAGCTTTCTCTGGGGCCTTTGAGAAGATTGTTTCACCTCTCTGAGCTTCAGTTTTGCCTGTGTGCAAGGGCAATGCTAACACGAGTGCCCAGTGAGGTTCGAGGACGGAGGGTGATAATCTTCAAGTTGGAGGGTTCACAGAGGCTGGCAGATTTCAAATAGATACTAAACAGGGTCTTATTCCACCTTGACTTTGGATCTGTGTTGCTTTTGCTAGCCACAAGCCTGCCTCTTTTTCTGGAGTACCCTTTTCTCTTGTGCCAATCAGAACACCTCTTTCCATAAGCATTTTGATGTGCTTATGGAACTCAGCTGAAATCTTCTTGGCAATGAGTACTCATTCCTATGGTGATTAGTGCCCAGAAGCATACCCTACATTCTGCCGGGTCTAGTGGAATGCGCCTTTAAACTCAGCACTTGGGAGGTAGGAGCTCATGGATCTCTTTAAGTTTGAAGCCATCCTGGTCTACATAGTGAGTTCCAGGACAGTCAGAGATACATAGTGAGAACCTATACTGAAAAAACAAAGCAAAGAACCAAAACAAAACAAAACAAAAATAACCCACTACATTTTTAAATAAAAAAAGACGGGGCTGGAGAGATGGCTCAGTGGTTAAGAGCATTGCCTGCTCTTCCAAAGGTCATGAGTTCAATTCCCGGCAACCACATGGTGGCTCACAACCATCTGTAATGAGATCTGCTGCCCTCTTCTGGTCTGCAAACACACACAGACAGAATATTGTATACATAATAAATAAATAAATAAATAAATAAATAAATAAATAAATAAATAAATATTAAAAAAAAAGACAAACAGGGATGTCTCTCCCACTATCTTAGATATGGCCTTGGGGTCCTAAAACTAACTTTGTAAATTAAAAAAAGAAAATTGAAAATTTGTCTGAAAGAACTAAAAAGGAAAAAGAGAAAGAAAAAAGTTCCCACATCTCCTTGGAAGCCTTCCCAAATTTTAGAAGCAGTTGATTCTCAACACAAGATTTTCCCATGAACTCTCAATCAGCAAATGAACATGTACTAGTGTGTTAGTTAGTGATGTGTGTTGTCTCCATTGGGGCAGAGCAGCAGCTATAGGATTGCTGTGTATTTTACTCTATTCCCATGGCCTAAAGCAGAGGGCGAATCTAGTATGTCCCAGTGGATGTTTGTGACATGAACACACGGGTGGGTTGAACATACTATTTATGTGAGAACGGGTAAATAAGTATAGATTTGCATGCCTGCCCTCAAGGAACTTGCACAGGAGATGAACTTCAAGAGGGGTGAACAGTTTTGGTGAATATGGACGTTGTCAGTGAACAGCCAGGAAGGGCTCATCTCTCAGGAGTCTGGCAAAAGAAAGGCAGAGACAGAGACCTCACTTCTTCCTGCCCCCGTAGGCAGCTGATGATGAAGGGGATTTACACAGCATGCCAATGATGCGCATAGTCAGGCTAAAAAGCTGCCACATTTAAATTCATATAAAACCAAGACAGAAGTAATTCATCATGATGTAGGCGCACAGTTTGCTTGCATCTGTGACATACTAACAGGTATATTCTTTACTCTTCTGGTAGGCTCTTCAATTTGCTGAGGACATATCCAAATTTCACCGCCTCCCCCCAGTCATTGTTCTATTTTAGGGATGAATACTTCCTCTAAAGTTATTCATATTTAAATGCATGAATGTTAACTTGGATTTTAAATGAATATCCACATCATCTTGAAGTGAGAGTGCAAAGAATATAGAATAGGATGCAAAATAGTACCCAGAAATCACCATATGCATCCTCAAATATATATATTTGCTAATGCATATATCAAAAACTATATCTTGATGATATTTCATAATCAACAAACATCAATATTATTTTCACATTTGAATATTTTATTGAGTGATAAATGTGTAAGATTCAGCATTGTGTTTGCAGATAAGCGGTGGATATCCAGGAAAGAAAGCAGCCAAGACTCCCACATCACACGGTTAAAATCGAAGGAGCAAGATAGATATTATAGTCAAATGATGATATTTTATTTGAGATAGGGCCTCACTACGCACCTCTGGGCTGGCCTGGAACTTACTGTGTGAACCCAGATGACCTTGAACTCATAGATATCCACCTGTTTCTGTCAACCAAATGCTGGGATTCAAGGCGTGTGCTAGCATACCCATTTTATCAGGAGATAGTTTAAACTAATCGCAAAACAGTAAAATGCTTGATTGCAGGGATCAGGCTGTGTGCCATATTTGGGCACACGGACAATAAACACTGACAGCCTCTAGACACAGGAACTGGCATTTCTGCACTACGTTTTCTTACCGACAAAATGACTGAACTAAAATTAATTTTAGTTTGGAAAGATTCATTGTGGCTCACAATTTCAGAGGGCTCAACCCATGGTTGGTTAGCTCATCTCAGTTGGGCTGCGAAGAGGCAGAAGTAAACAGTAATGAGAGCATTTGGTAGTTGCAGTGGCATTTCATTTTTTGTCTTTGAATGAGAAGTAGCTTGCCTGAGGATCAGAGAGTAAAACAGCTCCTCTGGTCAGCCTTACAGACCAGGCAGCAATGACACACACACCTTTAATCCCAGTAGCCACACTAGCTTGCCATAGAAACCAGGCAGTAATGGTGCACACCCTTAATCCCAGAACCAGAGAGGATTATAAAACGGGAGGAGACAGCTCTCAGTCTCATTCTGAGATTCCTAGCGGCAGGATTGCCATCTTCAGACTGGGGTCGAGGTAACAGCCAGTGGCTGACCTTCAAGATTAAACTCCTATTTCTGTTCCTGAGTGTTTTTTTTTTTTTTTTTTTTTTTATTAATCGTGCTTCAGGTAGTGGAACTTGTTCATCTCATGGCAGGTGGGAATAAGAGGGTTGTGGTGAAGTAGAAGCATGAGGAGGAGAAGCAGCCACCACCAGGCAGAAGATGCTCCCCTCAAAGCATGTCTTCAGTGACTCCTTTCCTCCAGCCAATCCCACTTTCTAGGATCCACCTTCTTTCAATAATATGCCATCCAACTAAGACTTTCCCGGTGGATGATTCCCCTTTTTATATCAGTTCCTTCACAATCCACTTATTTCCCCAAAGTCCTACTTCTGAGCATAGCACTGAAGACTAAGCCTTCAACAATCGGTCCTTTGATGGTGGTGATGGTGGTGGTGGTGGTGGTGTGTGTTGGGGTGGGGGGCTTCTAGGTCTAAATCTAAACAAGATCAGAAGTAAACGTTTGTGGGCTGTTGGTAAAGTGTTTTGTTTTTTTTTTTTTTTTTGGTTTGGTTTTTTTTTTGCACACTTTATCAATCACAGTGGATTTGTTCTGCCCAGGCACATTCAGAGACGGCTAGTTAAATCTAGGTTACTTCAACAATTCAGTCTCACGTGACAGGAAAACACTCAACCTTTAATTCATCTCTGTCTCCCTTTACTAAAGCCTTCTACAGTTGAGTTTGAGGCCAACTGCTCTCAAATATTTTAGTAATATGTTCTACCTTAGGTCACCGCCCTGACTGAAGATCTCAAAGAAAAATTTAGAAGCATTTGCACACAGGCACACACACACACACACACACAAATACCTTTAAATTTTTAAAGATTTATAAAAGGATGATAAATTGTGGAAGTTTGCTTTGTCTTTTAAATCTTACATCAGCCACTGTAAAAAACGGAGACACAAAAGCACTGGTGCAGTGGGTGATCTGGTTGTGAGAAGAGCTCATTGTTTTCACCTGGCACACGGGGTGCAGAATAAATGCTTCCTGCTGGTACTGTCATTGCTTTTCTATAAGACCCTACACCATTTACTAAAGCCCTATGAAATGGAATTTTGCACTTGTTTTAGGGGGCCTTCTAAATCTCTTCCATGCACTCCCCAAGGAAAAGAACCCGCAGTCCTAGTTTGTATCATGCTAGTGTTTAAAAGCCAGCACCTTCCCAATGCTACTTTTACACTGGGATAGTTCCAGTCTTTTGAATTCTCGCTGTTAAAGTGTTTCTCCTTGTTCCCACATCACCTGATTCTGAGAGTACAACCCATAAAACATGATCTGTTCTCTGAGTGGCACTCTTGGTTTGCAAATGAAATTTAAAAAAAAAAATCGTAGTTTCTAAATTCTTTCTAAAAGTAGGCTGACATCTCTGAGAGAAAACAGAACACTAACACATGTAAGAATTCTTCGAATTTTATCCTTAATTCATTTATTAATAAAACATATTTCTAAAATCCCAAATGCTGTGAAATGAATGACTCTGCAAAAGCTCCCTGTAATATTATATCTTGTAATAGGAAAAATCACTTCATGATTTGTGAAGTTGCAAACATACTGGTTAAGTGAAAAATAACAGAGAAATGCTTTACGGTGAATAAAGTACCCTCACTTTATACAAAATAGTTATGTCAGCAATTCTGCGCATAACTACATCATTATGGTTATGTTAAAGGATATGTAAAGAGGATTTTTTTTTTATTCCTATCCAATATGGGAATAAAGACCGAAAGAGAAGAAATAAAAGAAAACAAACACTCTCTTAAGTGTTTGCGGAGCAATTAATTCAAACCCAGCACTCTGTAAAGAGCTAACAAAGTTTCACCCTGAAACATTTACAGTTTATTGTAATGAGGGAACTTTTACTGCTGAAAATTATTCCCCAAATTGTTGATCCAAATTTATTGAGAGCACAACTAAATCTGTGGCTTTGTCATACCTGTGACTCCAGAACATGCGCAAATAGAATTTTGTAGCTCAGCATCAGAGTTGGGGGTCAGCAGATAGAAAATGTAAGAGGAAACATCAAGGTTAAACAGATTTTTGCTGAACTCTTTAAACCCAAGAGGACCTTGCAGAAGGCAGACCAGATAAGATATGAAGGGTGGGGCTTCAGGAACTTGGTCAGATAATAAAGATGACTGGGAGCAGAAGATTCCGCTTTAATGACCGTCAGGATTTCTGTGTGTCGTGGCAGAACTCAAGGTCGGAGACCTGGGTAAAGTCGGGACAGAGACAGTCTTCATCAACTCAAAGAGAAAGGAGAGGGGATATCGAGGAAGTATCTAAGTGTATGACAATAAGTAAAAACAGTGGAAAAAGTTGTAAGATGAACTTGCCCCTTCCCACAGTGTACCTTAGTTTGGGAATGTCCTTTAAGTGTTAACAGACAAACACTAAAACCTTTGCAAACCAATTGTCAGGAGAAAGCCTCCTCAAGGGTCTAAAGAAAGGAAATGGCTTAAAAACAGTTGAAAAACTAAGCTTAGAGGAGAAAGTAGGGGTAGGGTCTTTAAGGAACAACAGCAGACAAAGGGAAAAAAGAGGGTGATTACTGAGGACCTGGAGAAATCTCAGAGGCATTAGCAGACAGAAAGGGATGTAAATTTTAATCACCCACACACAGTTTTCAGTGGCCTTCTGCCATTCACCAGCAAGCACGATTGGCTGGTTCTGTCATCGTCACTATTCTGGGTGACACCGATGATGCTATGTACCTTGTCCAGTGACTACTGTCACCATTTAAAAAATAAATAAAAGTGAAACTTCAGATGCATTAAAATATTAAGTTAGCTAAAAATAGATTCATCTCAAATCAACAACTCGTGCTGAACTAAGCCAACTGTGTGGGCTTTCTTCTCCACATAGCACCAAGTTTTTATGGCAAAATGTAAAAAGCACAGAGTCAGCTGAATGTGACGTCACTGTTGGCAAGCCTCTGAGGCCAGCCTCAATCAACAGCTACAAATAAGGCTCAGCCCCAGATGAGATGAGGCCAAACCCTTGCCTGGTCATCCCATGATTTGTTCTCTGAAAGACACATCCCACGACCTCAAAGCTAATAAAAGTATTCTCCAGATTTCTATCACCCACTAGAAGTATAGCTGTCAGCATCACTTGGTCAATTAGCCTACAATGTTTACAATAATCAACTGTTTAACAGTCATGGAGAAAAACAAACAGAATTCATCAAAGCCTGCTGGTTCGAAATCCATCTAAACCTAAACGATCCTTTTGTGTCGTTACAATGTGGAGAAAGTGTGTGGCTCTCAGGCTCAAGGCTATGATGGGCATTTGCAGCTTTCAGAGACAAAGTTGATTTATCATCACTTGTGTGTGCTAATGACCAGTTTTCTGGACGAAGATCAGAATGACTTGCACCAGCAGTGACTTCAAAGGCAGAGCCGAGTGCGGGGTAATTATATTTTCACGTGCTGATGAAAACACCACCTACCCAGTGATCTTATGTCTGCTTGAACATTATAGGATTTGAATAGTATTATTGTAGAATTATCAACTGTTGTGCTTACCATAGCCTTTGAAGTAGGGCAGTGTTTAAGTGATCTTAGTGAATCTATCAGCTTGTGTGCATACTTATGTGTTTCCTCAATAAAGAACACAAACTGAATGACTTATACAATGGACGTTATCTCATATATATGAAAGCCAGAAGGTTAGGGGCAAGGTCATGGCAGGGTGGTTTCCATCTGTGGTTATGGGGGCAAATCTGTTCTGTGCCTCTCCCTGCTCTCTAGGGGTTTGTCCAACATGCTTAGCATTCTTCAACTTGGAACTACGTCACCCCATTCTCTGCCTTCATCTTCACAAGGTGTTCTTCCCTTGTTTGTCTGTGTCAAAGTTCCCTTTGTTCGTAAGGAAGAACATCGCTCGCAATGGCCTAAGAGTCCACCCTGCCTCACCATGACCTCATCTTAACTGATCGACTTAATAGCCTGTTTCTAAAAAAAGATCACATCCTGAGATACTGAAGGTCAGGGTTGCAAAATATGCATTTGAGGGTAGTGGACACCATTTAACCAACACAATGGTGCTTTGGCGATAATGGATCGTATGAATTTAGATCCTTACTGAAAAGATAATAAAACTTAGCTGCATGGATTGACCTTAAACTGGCTTTTAGCTCTCACTATACCTGACCTGATGGAAGAGACAACATGCTTCCCAGAGATTCTAGCTTTGTTCTAAATCAAAAGTCTTTTCTTCAAAGCATTTTCTCTACAAAAAAAGGGCAATCTATAGGGAAGATGCATCCTCAACCCTTTTCGAGTGGGTTGGTTGCAGTCTCCCTCTCCAACCCCTGACTGAGCCAACTTTTCTTTTAGCTTTTGTGTCTTTTTCCTCATGACCTCTTTGGGTACTAGCAACTCAGAACTGTCTGTGTGAGAATCTATAGAAAAGCAGTCCTCGGGGTAAACATCTGTAAAACCTATGTTCAGAAATATGTGTAAGCATTTTCCATAACACCCAAGGACTTCTATTCTATTGGTAGAGCCAAACAAAAATACTCTTCTAGAATAAAGAGGTCCAATTTCTCTTAACTTAGAAAATTTACTGTCTTTCTAAAAGCCACGTGAGAGTTCACATAGAAAAAAATATTTGGCGAGAGAAAGCAAAATAGTTGTGACCATTTGATTGAGACCATACACTCAAAATGTGGTTCTCTTCTCCTAAAGACTGTCTGTATAGTCAGTCCTCCATCTGCATTCTAGACTCCTCTAACTGCAAGACTTCTCTATCCCAACTCTCTCAGGCAGTTTCTCACAGAATCAAGCAACTTCTGCACAATTTGTACTTGGCAGTGCCTTTTATGTATCAAATAGTTTCTGTCTCTAATATCAAATCCAAAAATTATAGATGTCAAAATAGACTAACAACCAAAACTAATGAGGAATGTATCAGTTGCCCAGTGGGTGGTTGAAGAAAACCTATGCCAAATTAAATAATGGAGAGGTGTTTGTGTCATAAAGCCACAAGGGATTTAATCCAACGCAGCTATTATTTCCACATGCTTCTGTTCCACTGTGAAGGGCCAGAGTTTCTATGGCAAAAGCAGAATTTCCAACATATTATTTATTCCCTGTTTAAATCTCACTTGTCTATAAGAACTACAGTACAATACATGGAAGATAATGTCTTACAACAGAACTTCCTTGATATTTTTATCAATTTACTCTGCCCTATGTTTATTGAAATCTGAGTTTCAATATGTTCCAAGGATATCAAATACATAAGTTGTACCCATCGTGTAGCAGAATTATTCCAAGTGTTGTGATGACGTCAGGGCTTCAGATCACCAGAACAAGCCCCAACAGAAAAGGACACCATTTCATTATCGTGTAACCAGTGTGCATACCCAAGCTAACTCCTTAGACATAGGAACATCAACTGTGGGAGTTTATGAGTTCTATCCACACCTTCACCATCATCACTGAGAAATAGTCCAGTTAATATCTAGTGAGGTAAGCTGCTTTTGAGATGTGGGACATGGTCAAAGGGCATTTTATTCTCCAGAGACTCTAAAAGTCAAACAAAGATATAACTGAAAATCAAAGCAAATCACCACTGGCGAACATGAACAGTAAACATGGATAGCTACTGTTTGGAGTGTCCCCTGTTTGTTATAGGATGACTATGAAGGAGACCTCTAAGGATTTGGGGGATTGAAGCCTTGGGCCACCGCTGATAGACCTAATCATTGAGGCATAATTGAGACGTGGAGATGTGATCTAATCAATGGGTTAAACTATTGATAGGTTCTTAATGTGCTGGTGTTATGGGTAGGTGATAGAAAATTTTAGAGGTAGGGTCTTGTTAGAAGAAGTTGGCAACTAGGGGGACACTATTGGGGTCCTTGTCTTTTAGCCTCTCTCTACCTGTCAGCTCACAGGATGAGGAGAGTATCCTCAGCCACATGCTTCTATTGTTGTGATAGCCTACCTGATCTCAGGTCCAATGGAACCAGCAGATCATAACCTCAATCTCTGGTGACCAACTTCAGAAAGAGCGAAGTTCACATCTCCCGAGGACAAGAATTAAGATAATAATTCATTCCTTAAAATGTATGTCTAGATCTGTCCTGAGTTAAAATATGTAAGAGATGCGTTGAAGACTATCCATTGATAAAACTCTGTTATTGGCTCCTGACTTTATAGTTCACCCGGAGATGCCCAATGAAAGCATGAAACTTAGGCCACAGCTTCACTTCAACGAGAAGCAAAGAGATGGGGAAATAGAGGTAGAAGAAGTGATGAGTGTGACATACTGTAAAGGAGGAAGGACAGGTCAGCAGCACTGGCCTCCAGTCTTGATTGTATTGTTCCGGTGTTGGCTCATTCATGGATCCCTTTCCATCAGGGCAACTGGAAGACTATTCACGCCTTCTGGTCCATTTCCTCTTCTGGTGTCAGTTCCAGCTTTCTAAAGAGCATCATTTCTGTTCACAGACTTCCAATGACTTCCCGCTTTGCAGATGCTAGAGGAACAGCTAACGCTTTGTAGCTCAGAGGTGCCAGAAAACCTGAGGGAATCTGCCATTCTGATTCATCCTCTCTATGTCTCTCTTTACTGTGTTTTTGTCATTCTTTATATCTGTCTTTGTCTGTCTCCCTCTATCTGTCTATCTCTTCTCTCTCTCTCTCTCTCTCTCTCTCTCTCTCTCTCTCTGTGTGTGTGCGTGTGTGTGTATCTGCCTCTCTCTCTCTTTCAATACTCTGTTCTACCTCAGTGTTCAAATTCTGTGCATGAACTCCAGGTTATACAACTAACTCCAATTTCCTGTCCTGGTCTCTGTATCATATGCCATTATTACCACATGCCTGGCCATTTCTAAAATCCCAGTTTTAAGTCTCCACTCTGATAACCGTCTCTTGTCTTAGGCAAGGTATTCTAGCACTGTCACTGCAGCTACCTCTAATGTCCCTGAGCATCCCAGGGCACCAACACTCCCATCAGCACAGCTCTTCTAATGTCCCTGAGCATCCCAGGGGAACCAACACTGCCCATTACCACAGCTCTCCAGGGATTACCTTTCTACCCACCTGCATGGATTCCATAACTCAGCGGCAGCCATGGCTTCAATTTTCTTTGCTTGGCCTACTCCTTTCCTTGTCACCATATCTCCCAGCCTGGCTCTCTATGTCTGCTTCATGGCAAAAATTAGGCCTAAAAGCATGCCAACTTTCTGATGGAACTCAGCTAAATATATGGCTATGTATGACAAGTAGAGTTCACATTACTGGACAGTTCTAACACATTTCCTGATAAACACTCTTTGTGAAATTATTTATTTTTCTGCATATGTATTTATGTCTGTGAACCACATTTATGTTTGGTGCTCTGGAATTCAGAAGAGGGCATCCAGTCTCTTGGGATGGTAAAGTCACTGTGTAAGTGCTGGGAATTGAATCTGGGACCTCTGAAAGAACAGCCAGTGCTCCTAATCTCCGAGCCATCTCTTCAACCCCTTAATCAACTTTCTTGTTTACCGTCCACCTGATGCTTGACACAGGATGCCCTTTTTATCCTTAACCTTCAGTTTCTGCTCTCTGACTATATGCAACCAATCGCTTTTGTTTTACAATTTGCTTTGTAAGAAAATAGAAATATTAGGGGAAATTTTACTTCATTTTTTTTACTAAATAAAACCTACCTAAATTTTTCTTTCCTACCACTTTATTCACCTGTCTCTCTAGAAGGCAAGCGGACCCATTGTCTGGTTCATAGTCTGTTGTTCTGCTATTCCATTGCCCATGCTGTTATTTATGTAAGACCGACATGGCCAGGTTCTCCCTTTCCATTGGATTTGTCAGCTTTGAAGAATGGCAGGCTCTTGTATCCTGAGTGTCTACACCGAAAGAAGCTGTAATTTTCCACACTAGCAATGGCCAAGCTTGACTTCCCTGGCTAGATCACCCTTTTCCCTGTTACTCTGAAGAATTGTTCATATTTTCTTTCTCAACTTTATTACCTCCTTTCTCTACATGCACACTCCAGTGAGGCCTTGTCTCCATCATTCCGATGAAATCAGTCTTCAATGACAGCCACCAACACGTTCTCGGTCATCTAGTCTAAATATATATGTAAAACCCTGTCCTTGCTTGAGCTTTTGTGGACTTTAACCCTGGATGACCACTTTGTGTGTGTGTGTGTAATTTTTTTTCTAGGCCATCACAGACTGAGTTTTGCTGCACCTCACTGTCAGTTTTCACGTTCTCTGCCTCTAGACAGAACGTGGGAAGGCTTCAGCTCTGGTCCTTGGCCTTTCACCTACTGTCTCCTTTAGTGATCTCAAAAGATATGATGTAGTAGATGCTGCATAAAGACAATGACTTGTGAACACACATATTCAGTCCCTACATCTCAATTCATCTTCATGCCCAACGGCTCGGCTCATCTCCAGAAGGGTTGGTCAATGGCCAACTTTAGAAGAGGATCAAACTTAGCAGTGCCTACCCAGAAATCTTGATTTTTGCCTCCATAGAATTACTGGCCTTGGGAACTCTTCCTTATTAACATGCTCCTCTCCCCTCAGCACTCTGTTCCCCACCACATCCGATCTGATCTACAGGGTCTTTCACCACAGTGC
>NC_022032.1:18844913-18876476 GCF_000317375.1 Microtus ochrogaster | reverse complement strand
TTGTTCTTGAGTTCTCAGTAGTCCTCATTGTCCGCTATGTTCAGGGAGTTCGGTTTTATCCCAGGCTTTTTCAGATCCAGGCCAGCTGGCCTTGGTGAGTTCCCGATAGAACATCCATTACACCTGCCCACATTTATGGCATGACCTTCCCGCCTCTACCCAAGCCTTCACTGAGCTCTGCCTTTACCTCCCCACTGGACTCTCTGACTGTATTTCTTTCACTCCCATGCTTTACCATCAAATAATAAACTCCAAAAATCAAACATTTCACTCTCCTGCTTAAAATCTTATAATGGTTTTTCGGTACAGAACCAATAAAACCCAAATCCATTACCATAATGAGTCTTTGTTTTGGACAGGGTCTTGTGTCCGCAGGTTAGCCTCAAACTACGCAGCCCAAAATAACCTCGAACTTTAGATCTTCTGCTTCTACTATCAGAAGGAGGAGATTACAGTTGTGTACTCCCACACCTGGTTTACCTTGTGTTTGGGACAGACCTGGGCTTCATGAATGGTAGGCAAATGAGCTACCCCTCCATCCCTGCTTGACATTCCTGGTCTTTCTATTCTGACCCAGGATACTTCAGTATTTATCTTTATTCCACTCCAACGTGGGGACACCACTGTGCTCCTGCTCTGGGGATCTTTATCCTGCTCTTCCATCTGCTAAATCCCCACCCACTCCCTGGGGCTTTGCTCAAATGCTTCCTGTTCATCACTCAGGGTTCTCTTCCCTGTTGCTCTCCAGAGAGGGTTCCTGTGTGACTCTCTCTGAAGGGTTGCAGCTCCTTACTCTCTAAATCAGCAGTTTTCAACCAGCAGAGATTTTTGCCTCCCAGTGGATCTGTTCCCAAGGTTGGAGTCATTAGGGGTTATCATTACCAGGAAGAGTGTCTAGCACTGGGAATGGATGCCAAAGACACTGCTAAACATTTCAGGAAGCACAGAACAGCCCTTCATGGGGAAGATTTATCTGGACAGCACAATGCCAACTGGACTGGCACAGAAAGCCATGCATAGCTGCTGGATTAGCATCCCTTTACTGACGAGCACAGCAAGAGTTAACATTTATTTAGGATCTACATGCATCATACAATGTCAAAACTGTTGATATGTTACTCTCCTTAATCTTCACATATCTCCAACTATAAGAAGGTCCTATTTTTCTGTGTTACACTGATCATACTGGGGCAGGAAAAGGCAAAGTGTCTTTCTCTAGGTCATGCTGGAGGACTGTGATTTGCATCCAGACTGTCTGGCTCGGCTTCCTTCACCCTTATATTATAGGGCTGAGAAATTATATTTTTCCTATGTATTATTTGTCTTCTCTCTCTACTGTATAATCTCTATGAGGAGCATGGATTTGTTGGTGTTGTTTACTCCTCTTTTATCTTCTCTGTCTAGACATGTAAGCTATCAAAAAACCTTGAATAATGAACAATTTAGAATGCCTTCCCAGCCTTACTTCAAAGGATTTCCTTAAATAAAACCGACTTCTCAATTAATGACATCTTTCTACTGCTGAGACATTCTGTTTCTGGTCTCTCTAGTTTAGCCCACACTCCTTCCCAGGTCTGGTTTTTCCATCTTAGTGTTTTCATCAATACTTGAACAACTGTACCACTTTTCCACCCTTGCCTCAAATCCTACATAATACATTTTAGGTCCATAGATCCACAGTGTGGTTCTCAAAGAGAATTTAGAGCAACTTTTGGAGGTCGAGCCTAGTTACGTGTTTCAGCAGAGAAAAATAAGACTCAGATAAATTACGCAGTACAATGATAAAAATTCAATTTTATCTTGAGAGTTTTCATATGGTGTTAATTATAATGCTAGTGGAAAAAGAGTAATTGTGGACGTTATTAGGAAACAAAATCCTCCATCCCTTACTCGGGTAAGCATTTTTATCTCTTAAATCGTGTAGAACTTTTACTTGGCTCATCACTACATTTCATATCTTCTTTATTTCTTTAAATTTTGTTTCATGTGGACTGGATGGGTGTCTTACTTGCATGCCTGCATGTGCACTTTGTGCATGCAGTACACACAGAGACAAGAAGAGGGTGTCAGATCCCCTGGAACTGGAATCACAGACGGTTGTGAACTGCCATATGTGTGCTGGAAATACAAACTAGAATCTTCTGGAAGAGCTATGTCTTGGTCACTGTTCTACTGCTGTGGCTAGGCAGCATGACCAAGTCAACCTTTATAAAAGAAAGCATTTAACTGGAGGCTTAGTCTATTATCATCACGACATGGAGCATGGCAGCAGGCAGGCGTGATGCTGGAGCAGTAGCTGAGATCTACTGGTCAGCAAGCAGAGAGAGAGAGAGACAGAGAGACTGAGACAGAGAGACAAAAAGAGAGACAGAGAGAGAACCTGGACCTGGCATGGGTTTTTTTTTTTGAAACCTCAAAGCCCACCTGTAGTGACATACTTCCTCCAACAAGGCCACACCTACTCCAACAAGGCTGAATCTGTGTGAGTTTATGGGTGCTATTCTTATTCAAACCAACACAAATTACTAAGCTTCTTAACCTCTGAGCCATCTCTCTAACCCCTATTTCATATTTTCTTCATTCCCAGCCCTTAGGCCAATGTGTCCTGGTACTCTTATCTCTTAAATACTATTTCTCTTTACCATTGGTTGGGGAGTTAGAACTCCTTGATGGCTTGTGTTTTTGTTGTGTTGCTTTTGAGTTGGGTTTCATTCTGTATTCCAGGCTTGCCTCTAATTTGGGCACTCTTCTACCCTGTGCACCCAGAGTGCAGAATCACAGGCATTAGCCACCATGCCAGCCCTTCCTTTATTCCAGAAACATTACATCTGTGGTTCTTGCCCTCGGTTCATTTGTAATATAGATGGGGGAAAGATATTGTTTGTTTTCATCTTGAGTCTTCATTGTGGTGCAAACTGGTTTATAGCTGGAGAGAATTACTGGGGAATGTCACAGTTCTTCAAATTGCTCACCATGTTTTGGGGAATGTAACAACAAAATACAACAAACAAATGAAAACAGACAAGTCTGGGACTGTGGTCCCACCCTGGGTCCCGTTTTGAATCCTTGTTTCCTTAGCAGGTAGCGCTATGATGAGAAGCTCTGAAACCTTTATGAGCTGTGGCCTGTCTGGTGAAAGTTTGTTATTATGAGTGGAACTTGAAGAATTAATCCAGATCCCAGTTCTAGCCTGTCTGTCTGTCTTCCAGTCCATTTAACTCTAACCCCAACCCTGCTACATGCTCCTGCCACCATGTTGATGTCACCCTGATGGGCTCCAGTCCTCTGAGACTTTGAGCCCAAATAAATCTCCCCTCCACATATTGTTTAATCTAAGTGTTTTGATCCCAGTCATGCAACAGTATCTAGTACAGGTTAGTTATTCCCCAGATATTAAACAGAATGTTATATATTTAATAATCAGGACAAGAGAAGGGTTACTGAGAAGTTAATCTGCGTGGCATCATTTGTCTTTTCTAGAATGTAAGTGGTTAAATTCAACACTTGGTAAGAGGGATCACCATTGTGTTTAACCAGTTGCCTGTGTGGACTGGGTTTGTCCTGCCTCATAAGAACCTGGTCCCTAGCAGAACACTTCCTTCTGCATTCCTGCATTGTGCACACCAGTTTCTGGTTCTTGTTTGCTGCATCTTGGAGCCCAGATGCCCGGATATAAGCCACCTTTTCACTGCTTTGGTCAAAAGAACATGCACTTGTTTTCTGAGAGTTGTTCGGAGCCTGACTGGTGATTCAGCGGTCCCAGGTGTGTATAGCAGGTATCAGATGTCTCGCAGGCAGCAACATTCCATCTCTTTTGCTCCCCTTGCCTCTCAAGTTCAGAGCAACTTTTGTAGCATTTCGAGAACTGCTTGACTCATACGTCACCACTTGAACACATCCAGAGCAGATGTATCCAGAGACGCTCTTTGGATTCATTAAGCTCACAATGTGGACTAGCCTCGTGGCCATTTAGAACATGATGTTCTATAAAATGAGAAATTACTCCTCTTCGAAGTAACCGATGATCGAAAAGAAAAGATGTGTTCTTTATCATGGAAGGATCATTGTAATTCTCCTTAACCAAAAGCCAAACATGGCACCAGTGCAGTCTGGCGTGATGGAATGAGGCCTTAAGATGTGAGGCCACAAAGAGTCCCACTTAGGATGCATTCTTCTAAATATATAAACAAGGTCTGCTCAAGCTGCCGGAAATGACATCCATTTAGTAGGTTAAAAAGGGAATGAATGAGTAATGGTGTTAACATTGTGGTCATAAAACAACAGTTGAAATCCTGATGGCAAAAAGTGTTAGGGGACAAACGCGAGGGGCCAGATGGAGGGATAAGAAGGCTTATGTTCTAAGTAGAAGCAACAGCGTTCAGAAGAGCCTGGGGTGAGAAACATTTAGCAGCTCAAGTAGGTCAAAATGTATGAAACACAGAACAAGGTGTAGAGAACTAATAGCCAGTGTATCTACTAAGACATAATCCAGAAAGACAAATTAATCCATAAGGAGAATTGGAATCTATTCTGGGCACACAAGATGATATAAGAAAACTTTAGGAATGTTGTTAACCTGAATAAATGTTTCTTCAAAGCTGGAATGTGTGTAGATCCTGGAGGGGGCAGGGCCTAGAGATCTGTTAGAAGGCTATTGCCATAACCACGACAGAACAAAGCACAATACATTGCCCCAGTGACTTTCCTGCTGGTGTAATAAATGCCATGACCCAGAGAGAAAAGGGTTCATTTGGCTTTAACAGGTTACAGTCCACCATAAAAGGGAGCTGAGGCATGGACTGGGGGCAGGAACTGAGGCAGAGATCATAGAGAGAGATCACAGCTGAAGCACACACCTTACTGACTTACTTCGTGCTTCTGGCCTGTTTGCTCAAGACTGGTACCTCCAATAGTGGCCTAGGATCTCCTCCATCAATTATCAATAATAATAAAAATGCCCACAGTCATGACTATAGTAGGCCCATGTGACAGGGGTAACCTCTCAACTCACTCTCCCAAGGTGTGTCAAGTCTACAACCAAAAATACTCATTGTATCTATGAACTGATGCAGTGGAGAAGCTGGGGGAAAATGGGTTGAAAGGAGCAATAAACCCACATCTTCCTTTCTAAATGTTGTTAGCTAAAAATATACAAGGTATACAATTTGAAACACAAGTTGGATACGGATATGAAGTAGAGAAGAATTGCGATATGGCACTCCTGCAGCAGTCATGTTTCAAGACATTTGAATTTGGTAGATGGTTTTCTGATTAAAATATCAGTAAAGAGAATATAACACAAATAAAAGTCAAGGAAGACATACGGCAGTGCTGCATCTCCCTAGATACTGATGTCTTCTTAAATAATACACTCATTCTTTTAAAAAATATAACAATGGGATAAAGTCACTAGGCACGTGTTAACCAAAATTTGTAAATAGGACATAGGTTATAGCATAGACTTTTCAAATGGAGACTACCAAGAAAACTTGCAATTAGCATATTATCTCATAAAATGGAAGAAACATTTACTTTAATTACATAAAATACAAAATTATAGCCTACTGGGTTGTTCTCAAGTCCAGAAATCATTTTTTATCAGTATAACTGCATGTTTGTCTAATGCGCAGTGGTCAGTCTTGAAGTCACATACCTACAAATAACAAAAATAGACTCAGCAGGCTTTATACAATGTGTGTAACAAACAGAGTTAAAGGCAAAAAGGTTCTCAACTTGAAGGTCAGGAAGGGGAATGGGAGTTGAAGGAAGGAAACTGGGAGGGGCTGGAGGGAAAAAAGGGAGAACAGAAGTAATAAAATTCCTTTTCAGCTAAAAATTTTTTTAAAAAAATAACTGGTTTTGAGTGAAAAAGTCAGACATTTCTCACTGGACATTGAACAGACTGATAGCTTTTAACTTGGCGTCCTATTTTTTGTTTAAATGCCACAGACTCAGGATAAGTATTGGGACAAAAGATGAAGGAAGACCTTTGTCTCTAAGGGTCATGGTCTTGGCATTTATAGTTTTTCCTTTTGTAATGTTGTTTCTCTTCTTTACCCTCTCTCCTCATCCCGAACAATGCAACCTGAGCGTACGGCTAGATTTCAGTAATAACAATAATTCCCCTGCTGTAGTAACCCTGGTCTCAGGTAAGGAAATCTCAGTTCTCAACTCTCTTAGCCTGGAATGGAAAGGTTTTGTTTCTTCTAGTTGCTGAATTTACTTTGCTTTTGAATTTCTTAGTATGCCTCTAGTTCCAAACTCTGGGGGTAACATCAGATGCTTCTCTACCAAAGCAACACATTCAGCTTTTTCTTGCTCACGTGAGAAAGGCACACCGCAGCAGAGTGATAGACAGTATAGGCGCTGTTAACCAGGTCTCCAGGTTCCATATATATGGTGTGAAACAAGTCCCAATGCACTCTTCTGTTGGCTCATCTACAGAATGGGATTTACAAAAACCACTTTTTTTTTGAGTGTTTACAAGTTTAATTTATGCAATATACTTAGAACATGGCCCAACACACAGCAAGTTCTATCTCAAGATGTGATTATTAATTTGAATGTGACTGGTTCTTTTCTTTTTTTATCTTCGTCATCATTATATTCTTCATTATTTAAAACAATTTTCAAATATGAATATATTTTGACCATATTCTTCCCCTCTTCCAAGTCCTTCAGATCTTTTCCTTCCCCTACCTGCCCAACTTTAAGTTCTTTCCCCTAAAAAAGACACACATAAAACTTGATACCATGACAAAAATACCCAAACCAAGAAAACAAAATAAAATCACATCAAAAAAAAATGATCTGACTATAATCAAATAAAAGCTTATCCAAAAAAATCTTTGGATTCCAATTATACAGTTGATATACCTACATAATGTCAATTTATTAGAGAATTTTCCCTCTCCCGGCAGATATAAGTGATGGCTCAATCTTTAACCTTTACCCCAGTGTCTAGGTTTTCATTCATTCATTCATTCATTTTAAAAAATGTATATATAGGAAAATAAAATACAATGAGATAAAACAAAAACTCTCACACTAAAGTAGGGCAAGTCAAGAATCAGAGACCCCTTGTTTTCTCACTCAGGGGTCCCCTGAGAACACTGAACTGAAGCCATAATGTATTTACAAAGAGGCCAATCTCCCAATCCTAATCTTTTCATTTTTAATATGTATCTTTATTTGTTGAGGGTCTTTTTTTTATTTTATTTTTTTTTTATTTTCGAGACAGGGTTTCTCCGTAGCTTTTGGTTCCTGTCCTGGAACTAGCTCTTGTAGACCAGGCTGGCCTTGAACTCACAGAGATCCACCTGCCTCTGCCTCCCGAGTGCTGGGATTAAAGGCATGTGCCACCACTGCCCAGCTTGAGGGTCTTTTTTTATTAACATGGTCCATCTTTTTCTCTAAGAATAAGTTGAGCAGGCTTTTGAGAGACATTTGAGGTGCGGTGTCATGACCTGTGTCAACAGCAGGTGACTATCTGTGTTCTATGGTGTTGGGTAAAGGAAATGTGAGTGTCTCTGTGAACCGAATACAAATGGAAGAGAGGCCCAGATGCTCCAGAAAGAAGCTGAACAGCCACCCAGTGAACCCATTGAGATGTCTCCTTTGTGTCTGTTGGGAGGAAAACAGCATTGGTCGTGTTTAAAGCAGGGAGGGAAGGAAGGAATCTTAGACTGATTGACTCACAGGTCATAAACCCAGATTCTCCCTTTAAACGATCCCTCACTGACATCATCCTAAACAAAACAAGGCCAGCTTTGGTAGCACTCCAAGAGAAGAGCTTCATTGTTTTCCATTACCTGCCTGAAAGGGATGCTATGGCAGCTGCTGCTGGCTGTTCACAGGTATGTACTTCACATAATCCCTTTGGGCAAATCAGAATGAACATGCAGTTGGCTTGGTCCACAGTATATACAAAGATTTGAAGGGGAGACACAAGTAGAGAGCTCAGATACTTGTAAGGCATGGAGAGGGGCTGCTCATAGAAGTCTTGGAAATACTTTATATATTCTCTGGTATTGAATAGGGTCAATCACATAATTCATGCTGGAAGCCCTTCAACTGATTCCAAAGGTCCAACTTACTGCCCAGTTAATGCCTCAGCCTGATCTCTCCACCACTGTTAGAAGCTAACCTCCACCTCACAGTAGGTAACAAACACCCTGGAGTCCCATTGACCTGGTCTTAGCAATCCTTTCTACCAATGCACATTCTGGATCTGGCTCCCACACCAATGAGATCAGCCTATTATTTAATCGGTGCACATTAAGATCAACCTATTATTTATTTAGTGCACATTTATAAGGTTTTGTTGAGAGTCAGCTCAATCCCCTGGCGCTAGTGAGATCACAAGGATGCCAGGACAAAGTGGCCCAGGGTTGATGAGTGTGGATAAACCTAAATAACATTTTTCCTGACTTGCAGATTTAAATGTTTCTTCAGACCAAGTTTCTATACGTAAACCAAGCTGGCCAGGAGCGTATGATCCTCCTGTCTCTGCTTTCTGAGTATTTGGGGAATGGACATACACCATCATGCCTGGATCCTCCTCACATGTAACTGCCAGCTCACTTTATCCTTCATGTTACTTTGGTAGGTGGTAGTTTGGTGCCAATGAGCAGTGTGCCTCCTGAGAAAAGAGTGGTGCTAATGTCTTAAATAAAACCCAGGCTATCCTAAGTCACAGTGGTGGATTTAAAGGCATACACTCTCTTTTCCTTGGAAGAACCCCAATCTGGTAAGGAAATAAAGATTATAAAAATAAGGCAGACAGACTGCCATACCTCTAGAAGAGGGAAAGCTGATAGCTTCTCCTGGTGTTCCTTCATCCAAAGTCCTCTGCTTTGCAGAGATTATACTGTCCAATTAGAATGAGGCCTTCTCTTAATAAGCTCACACTCACAGATGAGGGAATGAGAACTGGTTGGAAGTTGGACATGATCAAAGGGGCATACAGGAGTAAACCTGAGAATGAAGAGTTGGCGAGATACCCACATTTGAAGGTCATCTTTGCTGTGGAGCCAGACTCCTCTGTTGTAATTGGAGTCTGGCTGACCCAGGACCTGAGTTAATTTTCACAGATGCTGTTCTTCACAGTGTCCCCTTACTCGCCCTTTGACAAAAGTTGTTATTAACAAAATTAAAAGTTTGCTCTGTCTCTTAAAGTTAAGTTCCCTTTCCTGGCATTATTCCATGCCAAGAAAGTGGTCGATTTCTGCTACCAACATCAGGAAGTGACTGCTTCCACTTCCTTATAGGGAACCAAGAGGGGAAAAAACAAAGCTTATGTATGTCAGGTTTCTCTCCAACACTGCTGCACACCCGGGATTTGGATGTTATTTTGGACCCTCCACCCAACAGCATGGTTTGAGGTAAGCATCTCTCTCTCTGTAGGCATTTATTGTTATCTTAGCATCCTGGAATGTGTTTGCCACCCTCTTTGCTTTTCAGTTAGCTTGTCCCTTTCAAGGGTATCCTTTTGTCCTAGTATTCCCAGCCTTCCTTCTTAAAACTTTGCCATCTACTGAGCCTTGTTTACTAGGCACCTACGCTCAGGTCTGTACAAAACCCGACCAGGAAATAAATAACACTGACTCTATTCTTCCCAAGGCAATTTGCATTTCAATAGAATTCAAGGGCACCAGAATGAAAGGAAAGTTCTCGGGAAGTAGAAGTTTGGTATCACGTAAGAGCTGCAAGAGAATAGGGGACCATGGGACAGACGCTGAGACTCTGTAGGTCTTCCTACGGTCTCCACTGGAAAAGTCCCTCGTCTAAAAGAGATTTTTTTTTTATCATAATTATTTAGTTTTCGAAATTGTAATGTAATTAGGCCTTTTCCTCCCTTCTCTTTCCTTCTTCCTTCCCACCCCTCCTATGCACCCCTCTTGTCCTCTCTCAAGCTCGTGGCCTCTTTTGCTATAGATACATACAGATGCATAGATGACTGAATATGTGAATACACCCTGCTCAGTCCATACAGTGTTATCTGTATGTATGTGATCTCACAGCCGGCTGCTTGGTAGTGGAAAACCTAGTTAGGGTACTCTTTCCTGGGGAAGATCCTTGCTTCGCCCTCTAACATGGAAGGGGAAGTGCCAGGGTTCTCCATGGAAGAATGTTGTCTGTGTCCGCGCTCTCACGTCCTCATAATAATGTCTCTATTTTATTTACAAGAACTATGTGTTATTATGTGTATTGCTGATAATTCTCATAGGCCGGTTGTGTAGGCTTGATCCCCTTGGTTTTCACAGGAAGTGGAGCTTCCTGGGGTCAAGGCCACACCTCTAGTTTTACACTTCTAATACCACTTGGGAAATGCCATGTCCTTGTCTTTTATACCATTATTGCTGCCCTGAAATGCTTCATACACACTGACTTTGTTTCTCCAGGATGACTTCCTGCTTTTCTTTTCCATTTCCCATTAGCAAGAACAGACCAACACTATCTTAAGTACAACTTTCCTGATAGCCGAGCGCAAGATGCCGTCCTGCTGTGACCTCATGTGCTAGCAGATACCAGGTCCTACACCCCATTGCCATTCCTCAAAGTTGTTAGCCCTGTGGTCAGCTAGTCAATTGTTTACTTCCTCAAAAGCCATGTCCTTTAAAAATACTAAGAAATGAGATTTTTCCCACATAGGAAAAAATACTCATTTTACTTTATAGTTGATTCTTGAATGCTATAAATTAGAGTGTTTATTTTTACATTTTTATCATTAATATATTGTACAATTTATGATTATTAAGCAGTGATTTTAAAAAAATGTTGGCCCTACTTACTGGCTGGACTTAATTGTTATACTCTATAAGTAGAATCATCCACATTTGAACAGAGAAACCCAAAATACCAAAGTCTATCATAGTAACATAACTGATAATTTTACAGAGGTAAATAAACTTAGTTCGACAGGTAAGAATTAAATGAACAAAAAGCAATAAAACACCCCCACTGGATGTGGAAATTTAGAAACTCTATCAATGCCTTAACAACTAAAAAAGAAAAAAACTTTAAAAATTAACTGCCCAAATAATCTGTACTACTTCCACGAAAAAGTCAGCCCTGGCAATTTGTTATGAAGTGTACATTATCCGTGTGTCCTGCTGTTTGGAGAGAACCGCAAAAGGGCAGCATGACATCCCTGGCATTTGTGTCCAGTGCAATCTGCAAATCTCTGCTTCTCTCAGGCCACCATTCACAGACCACGGATGCACGGATGGCCTCAGATGTCCCACAGAGGATGACACACGACTTAACCAGTGAACCCTTCCATGTGACCAGCAATTTAACATCTTAGACACAAATTAAGCACCGGGTGACATATAGGATAAACAATTGTGTGAGTTTAAAGACGGCGAAAACCATGGAAGCCCCCGCGTTGTCTGTTTCTGCTAACATAACTGACGGGAAGAGAGACAAAAGACACTCTTAGAAATCAATGCTCCTTGAAGCAATCACATGCCTCACCTAACGCGTATGTTTCTCAGGGGTCTTTTGTTACTCTGCGGCACACTGAATTATCCTTCCCATTACCCTGGCAACTCAAACAAGGACCCCTCACATGCTGACGACTTTGAGATGATGGCACTAGCTGCCAAAAATAGATGATAATTAAAGTATTTTAATTATTAAGCGGAATTGAGAAGTGTTTTTTTTTAAAATAAACCTTGTATGTTAATCACAGAGGAATCCAATTACTAGTGGAATTCTTTCTCTCTGATCAGCAGTTTGGAGCTTTTTGTCTCCAAGGCTGGTAGATAATTGCAGAAATTGCAACAACCTTGAAGGCACATAGCCCCATCCTTCCCCTCCTGCGTTCCTAGTTATGAATGTAACAGAATGCGATGACTGAAAGCAGCATTATTAACCAGCTTACCTTGAGAACAATGGCAACATTAACAAAGGGGCTGTCCTAATAAAGGGTCTGTGCTCAGCCCGCTTAAGCAGTGGAAAGTGTCCCTTTATTCTGCCTAGCACCGGCTCAGCCGGAGGTTGACTATTTTAATGCAGGCAGTAGCCGGAGAACGGACAAAGCATTACTAGAAAGCAGAAAGCCTCCCCAGCGCCAGTCTTTCTGCTTCTTTCTTAAAAATCATAGGGGCTCAAAGGAAAAGGACCAATACCTTCAAGCGAGAACATTCCAGCACAGGAGCGTCGTCTTGGTGGTTGCTGTGCAGAATGAGTTGCTTGGGCATCCGTCCCTCTCTTCTTAGACACGGCGCTGCTCTGTGGCTACAATCAACCCAAGAAGCCTTTGCAACACATATGCACTGTTCATCCGGAACCGAAGGAGACTAAGCAGCTGGGCTTGGTGCTGATCGCCTGCGGGCGTTGGATCTTTAGACCCTCTTCATCTGATTGGCTGCTTCCGAGTCTCGCTGTACTCCTCTGCCTTAACCTTTGGCTATGCTCAATATATTTTCCCTAGGGATATAGTCAGAGAATTGCCCGTTAGGGACTCTGTGCCAGGTTAAATGGAGCTAGTTTAAAGAAGCAGGGACAGAATTCTCTATGTTTGGGTCTGTGCTTTTTTTTTTTCCCCAGAGTTCTGGGTAATCTACCTACCTAAGAGAGGTGGATATAATTTAGCAGCAGAGGTTCTATGTTTTCTTCCTGAAAATGTCATGTGTCTCACACCTGCATAACACACACTGAAGTGATCAGGTGACTCCTCACAGCGCAGCTTGTCTGGATAATCAACCTGAAATCCAAACAGATGGGGATGACAGCAAATATTAAGAAGGTTATTAAAAATGCCAGGGGAGGCAGTGGATAACTCTACAGAAGCAATCTCAAGAAAGTGTTTGCACAGAAGGTCTTTACCGTATTTGTGATGTTTTACATAGTAGCGATACAAAAAAACTGTAAAAATCACAAGAACTAAATATAATAACTTGATTAAAGTGTCTAGAAAAAACATAACAGACAAATACATCTTTACTTTCTGAAAGTACTAAAACTGAGAAAAGAGCCAAAAAACATATCTTTATCAACCATATACATGTGCATATATACAATATATATGTGTATGTGCATATGTAAATATTTATGCAGATTATACACAATACATGTATATGTTTATATATTTATAGAAATTATATATGCATGTATATATAAATATTGGGTTTGAATTGGTCAAGAGCTCCAGGTATTGAAAAATAATCATATATATTTATATATGTGTGTGTGTGTGTGTATACTTATGCATGTATGTACATGCACACATACAAACACATACACACACGCACATTAGGTAAAAAGACTTTAGAATGGAACTAGTGAATTGACCACACACATTTAAAGTTTTCTCCCTCTCAAAACCCCACCAAAGGGATCACAAAGTTTTTACTTTGAAAATCTTTATGCAGAAGCATAAAATAATAGAGAAAAGTAGGAACGAGATTTAGAAAGGCAGGAGGCTGGTGGGCAGGTGGTTAGAGGAATCTTAAGCCAAAAAGGGGAAACCAAGAAGCAATGACATGTACAGCTACCAGCCCCGTTTCCCCACCCCATAAGCCTTGATTGATGGCACACTAGACCTGAGAAAGAAGGTTTGAAGGGGGCTAAACCGCAGTAGATGGCACTCAGCTCAGGTGTGGTAGCACAAGCATGTTAGGCCAGCCTACAGGATACAGGTTGGAGGACCACATTTGAGGCCGGTAACGGTTTCGTAGTAAGTTCCAGGTTATCTTGGGCTACATAGTGAAACCGTATCTACCTAAACAAATAACAACAACAACAACAACAACAACAACAAAAGACACACACACACTCACGCACGCACCTTAAGAACAGCAAGTGGTTTGACTGTCTGCCCCTTAAAGTAGAATGCCCAAACTTTATTCTCTGCAGAGATTTGACCAGAAGGACTGTGAGCACACATGGGTGAGAACGAAGGTAGCAAATTGAATAAACATTAGAAATAATGGGAAATGAATGTGTGTACAGCTTCTAGGGCTTCCTTCCCATATTAAGCACCCGAGAGACAGGTAGCAGGATGCTCACTCTACAGAAAGATGATTTGAAGAGTATTTTTCTGTGGAACATGACTGTTTCAAAAGATAGGACTTTTTTTTGGGGGGGGGGTATACTGTAGACTGACTCCAGGGTCTTTGAAGTTGGAACATTTGTTAAATTGCACAGGCTGGCCTTGAACTCTTGAACTTGGAATCTTTTTTTTTCCCAGCCTGTGTAGTATTTGGGATTATAGGTCTGTAACACTAGTTCTCTCTCCAAAAGATAAGACTTGCAGGCTTTATGTCCAGACAGCTACTACTTAATCCCACCTTAATAAACTCTGTACATGAATTTTCAAAGTCCCGCTCTTATATGTAAGGTGATCAAGTATCTAATATAAAAGCAAAGAAAGGAACAAATCACAAATACAAGTTGAAAAAAATACTAAATAACACTATATATGTATATATATATATATAAAGGTATGTATAGACAGCTCTCATTTAACATGGTATCGTAGCCTGTTTTCTATTCCTAATAACACAGTACTAAGTTACCTCAAAAAGAAAGAGATAGATTTATTATTATTCATGTTTCTGATATAAAACTTCCTGACCTTCTTGATACCATCATCCCAAAGACAAAGATGCGATATTTCTAAAAATTATTTCATATAGATGAAATGGTTGTTGTGAAAAAAGTAAAGATGTCTCAGAGGAGGTGCTGCTGGTAAAAAGGATGCGCAGTAAAGGACCCTTGGAAACATTTCATAGAATTAAAAGCACAAAAGATGCATATTCGAAACTGACCCAAACTCAGTACTATAATTTGCCAAAATCTAGAAAAAACACATTCTAAGTTAAATCAAGAAAGTGCAAGTCTGTGCCAAGAAAGAAATCATAATATTTTTCAATGTTTTAAAGTACAGCATACCAACTAAATACTAGTTTAAGAATTCTATTTCCCTGTACATTTGTAATTGATACCATAAGAATTTTTAGTAAGATGAAAAAAAATGTTTCCTGTTAAAACTATTTGTTATAGGTTCAGCTCACATGATCACTCACACAAGCCTCTTCCTCCCCACCAGCTAAGGGCTGATTATATTGCGTGCATGAAGAAAGACCAAATGCTGGCTATGATGGTGCCTGCCTGTAATCCGCTCTACTCAAGAAGCTAAAGTAGAAAGACTGCTGTGTTTCAAGGTCAGCATGGACTACACTGTTCCAAGGCAGTCTGGGCTACTAAGTGAGATACTGTCATAACAACAACAGTAACAACAAGCAACAAACAGCAATGAAGAGTTACAAGAAATACAAGAAACGCCAAGAGTCCTTTAACAGTGGGGCCTACATACCAAGTTAGAAAAGTGATCTTAAAAGCTGAATAAACTGTCAAAAAAGGAAAATTAAAACACACAATTAGAAATATAGTCTTGGGATCTAACATAACAGGATATCAAGAGAGACTGTAAAAACAAACGAACCCAAAACAAAGGGAATAAAATCACTGCAAAAATAACTCAGCTTGAGTTTCTGGATTGGAAGCGTGGTCTGAGCACACATGACTGTTGACGTGAAGGCTCGTAATTCAGGACTTTCTGAAAGTTTGGGGGCATAGAGTTTGCCATTTTTAAAAAGAACATTATATATTCCTTATAAAGGGTCAAAAATTAAAATGGAACATTCTCTTCATAATAAGATTAAAAGCTGAAGGCAAAGTGAAAATGTCTTTAAAGTCCCAAGAGAAATGACTGGCTGCTTAGATTCTCATATCCAACTAAAATATCTCTCAGTTCAAATAGAGTAATTATGGGGGTTATGAATGCCTTTAAATTTTTTATTTCAATGATCTTTCTTGTGAGTTTATTAGAAGGTGTGTGCCCTGTAGCGCTCTCTCTCTCTCTTCTCTCTCTCTTACACACACACACACACACACACACACACACACACACACACACACGTGACAGGAAGAGGACAGATAGAGACACAATATGACAGGGAGAGAGAATATGACAAGGACATAAAAATATGATCAAGAAGTCAAGAAATGGCTTCTTAGAATAGTTTGGGTTAATTTTTTTTTTTTTTTTTTTTAGTTTTTCGAGACAGGGTTTCTCTGTAGCTTTCCTGGAACTAGCTCTTGTAGACCAGGCTGGCTTAGAACTCACAGAGATCCACCTGCCTCTGCCTCCCGAGTGCTGGGATTATTGGGGTAATATTTTTAAAAAAGACTATATAGCAGAAGTTGCATTGGAACAGACCAAAACTTTCCAGGAGAAGTGGTTTCAGTCAGATAGAATGTGTATTTGGTATATTGAGAAAAGATTTGTATAACTGGGGGAGTACTCTCAGATGTCTTAGCACTAAGTACATAACACAGCTGAGAAACAAAAGGAAAGAAGTGTTTGACTAAGAAAAGTTTTCATAATATACCTGTAATTCTCCTTTGAGTATTTTCTTTACAGCTGCAGCAATGCCAACACACGTATAGGCAGAAGTTACATCAGCGAATGAAACTGGCTTTTCCAAATCTCCCTGGCAACACTCAAGTACCAATAACTCCTCAGCTAGGATTGGGACTTTGTGCCCACCTTTGCTCTTCTATCCTGGCTTTTTGTCTGACTTGAGCTCATGCAGGTCTTCTGCATGCTGTTACAAACCTTGTGAGTTCATGTGTGCATCTGCCCCATTGTGTCTGGAAAATGCTGTGCCCTGGAAATCATCCACTGGTCTGGCTGGTAGCAATCTTTCTGCCCCCTAGTCTTAGTAAATCCCTGAGCTTTGAGACTATTATAATTTGCTTTGGGGAGAGAGCCTAATTTCCATAGCTTATCTTGAAAGAAAAGAATTTTGGTTTTGCTATCTCTCTTGGAAGGAGAATTGAGCCAGAAAGTTCAGTTTTGCCTCTGGGGTCTATTCTCTTTAGCTGAAAATATAGCCATGTGTTAATCATGTCGGTAATTCTTGAACATAAGGTGTTAGGCAGTGTTTTATGGACATCATATTGTGCATACTTTATAACTGCCATGGTGTACCCTACTGCACACCTAGCAATATGGGATGGACTGTTGTCCTGCATGGTTCTGAACACTGAAGCCAATTGTAATGTAACTGTAAGAGTGTATGCGAACTTATGCAGTCATGCAGAAGAAATAAAGAAGAAATACAAAATCAGCATGTCTGTTTAGAATACTTCCTCTGAAGGAAATACAAAGACCTGGACACTGTCTGTGCTGAGTCAGAGAGGGAACTGTGGGTAGGTGTGAAAGCCCGGCACTGCTGCCTATAACTGTGATCACATGAAATTATAAACACTTGGACGATTCAGTGTTTATTTTGTTGTCTGTATTAAAATAACTAATTTGTTCTCATTTTTAAATTCATAAACTTTGAAAGCTTTTAGCTTTTGAGTTTTATAGTAATACTTAGCTTAAACTACAAATGAATCATACAGTTACACAAAATATTTTCTTTTTCCCTCTCCTTTCCGCCTTCTTCCCCTCCCTCCCTTCCAACCTTTCTTTTCTTACTTGGAATTGAAGCTAGGGTCTCAACCATGCTTTAAAAAATGGTCTACTATTGAACTATATCTCTCCTGTGATTTTTTTTTCACTTTTTATTTTAAAATAGGGTCTCAGGAGCTGCTGGTGTTGGCCTTGAATGATATCTGTAAACCAACCAGGCATTGAACTTGCAATGTCTTTCTTCACCCCTCCTAGATAACAGGAATTACAAGCCTGTACCTATCCCCAAACCTGCCTGCTTTCCCTGTTCATAACCTTGCTGTATAAGACTTTTGTTAGGTTTTTATTGACTTTTTGCTTTTGTTAAAAGCTAAGACATACCCAAATACACATTGTTCTAAGCCCACATGTGCTAGATCGTCAGCTCCATCACTGCCATTTCTTCACTCAAAGGTCTCAGAGACGATGTGCCCATGGAGCTGTTATTGCCAATGATGAGGATGCTTCTTCGTGAACATCTCCAGAGGCTGGCTGAAGAGATAGAACTTCTCAGAAATGTGTCCTTGGTGACTGACTTTCTTTCTTTCCTTCTTTTTCTTTTTTCTTTTTTTTTTTTTGCCCTAGATTTGCTTGTAAGCAGAAAATAAAACATGAACCTCCTTCTCTATTGACAAAAGTTTTTTGTTGATGCTAAGGAAACATGTTTTAAACCATTTGAAGAATCTGTTTAGGTCTTCAAAAGCTTTAGTTAAAGCTGTACTGAGTTTCCTTGGGTGGCAGTCACTTTTTTCAGTTCTCCTTTTCCTTGCTTCTATGTCTGCATATTCTCATAGTGTGCCAATCTCTCCTCCCTGGACAGTTCCTCAGAAGCACAGCTAGGAGCTACTTTGTAGCATACTCATCCACTTTAGGAAGTTTGACATCTTAGCACAGTCTTGTTGTTTCTCTAACCTCCCTCGTGCTTAGTGACTCATTGAGTCATGATGAACTCGCTGAGCTTCTTATTCTAGGCACCCTTTTGTAATCCTTGGTGACATCACCCCAACTCATCCAGAAGATGCACTCATAGGTATTATGATCCTTCCAGAATGTCTTCAGTTCCGTACTACTGAAGTACTTTCTTTAGTTGAAGCAAGATCCAGGTAAGGATTCTATTCTTATAGTGGGAATGCTGCTGTAATTTCCTTTTTTATTGGTTAAATCAAAGAAAGGGCTTTTGGCCAGGCATGGTGACACTCCCCTTTAACCCTAGTACTTGGGAGGCAGAAGCAGATAGATCTCAGAGACTTCAAGGCAAGTTTGTTATTCATGGTGAACTCTAGGACAGCCAGAGCTACACAGAGAAGCTCTGGCATAAAAAAAGGGGATTTGGATAGGTAAAAATCATATCCATATTGGGATAGACAACAGATATTAGGAGAGGAAGACTTGTCAACACTGAGCAGAAGCCTGGAAGCATTTCTCCGTTTCTCTGAAACGTGCCTCAAGGAGCATCTGGGATGAGGAACTAGGTCATCTATGACTTCTTCTAGCTCCTGTATCAAACAGGTAACACATGCCGATTGCAGTGCACGGTGATTTCTGAGTTCGAAGACACAAAGTCTATCAATGAAACACACCACAAAAGGCTCCAACCAGTAGTCTGGGAGATTGACCCCCAAGCAAGAATGTTATTCTGTCTTTATTAAGTCTTGGCAAGCTTTCCTCTATAGATGAAAGTCTTTTCAGGAATCCATTTCCAGAACAGGATGCTTTTATCCACAGGTAAATAATTCCCCTTCACAATCTGCTTATCTAGAGTTGCCAAAAGTTTTTCAACTGGCTTAATATTGGAACTTAAAGACTCACCTTCATATTATGTAAAGAATAGTAATTCTTGAGTCATTCAAACTACTCAGACCTAGCAGTGAATGCAATATTATAGGTGGGTATAGCCTTCCATTTTAATATTTGATTTAAAAAATTTGGTTATGATCATTAGGGTCTACATCACTAGACATTTCTCTACATCTCAAGAGGGAGGCCTTCCTTAGATATTTGCTGTCTCCTGGATTCCAGTGAAGCAGATCCCTCATTACTTTTGTCTTACTGCTCCTCAGCCTCACAACTGTTGCTATGGGGGAATGACTTGTGCCTGCCAAGCCCTGGGCACCACTGATTTTCCACTCTCGTTAACATTTAGTGTCCAGGCTAATAACTTGATGCAGCCTCTGTTCAACATGAACTATGGGTTTTGTTCACGCAGGTGTCCTGATGAACAAAATGTGAAATTCAGTCGAGCACAAGAGAAAGGGACCCAGGCAAGAGAAGCTCTAAACACAAGTGTGTAAAGCTGTTTCTGATTAGCACAGGGGACTCATTCACAGTAAAACCTTCCCAGTGTGTTGGGGGTTAGAGTCAGCTTCATACACGCTAGGTAGGTACTTTCTTACTGGGCCACAATCTCATCCCATTTAACATTTTTTTTATAGGTGAGAGTATATCTTAAAATAAAGCAAAACCTACAAGTATAGTGAATTCATATGTCAGTAACACAGTTGCTGTGTTTATTGCCTTGTTATTTCTTTGACAAAATACCTGATATAAACAGACAAAAGGGAAGAAAGAATTATTGTGTTCATGGTTTCAGAGGCTGCACTACACTGAGATGAGGATGGGGGATGGGATGGGATGGGAATGAAGGAATATGATAGGAATTCAAGCTAAAAGAGCCAAAGCGAAAAAGAGCCCCAAGGACACACTTTCTATGACTCCTTTCTCTCCTTCGGGCTCCCCCCTCGTCCTTTTCACCACCTACCAATAATGCCATCCTATTGGGACTCTGTCATGGAGTTGATTGATCCCTGCAATTGATCAGAGCCTTTGCAGTCTAATCATTACTGGAAATGCCACTATAGAAACACCCAGAAGGGTGCTTCACTAATCTTCTAGATACTTCTTATCAAATCAAGTCGACAAAACACCATCAAAATGAACCATTGCAGATATTTTATTATTAGTTATTATTATTAACAGGAATAAGTGACATATCTAATGGCATGCACTATACTTTTATATGTTTTGGCAAGGAACCAAGTTTGTTTATAACACTCTCGTCACAAATACGTGAGCTCCGAAGTGTACCATGACCATATGATGTTTATGGAAACACTGATGGTAGTTATGGTGACGGCAATTTTTCTGCTTTATTTTAACTTTATGAGATCCCCATTATACCTGTAGTCCCTTTTTGAGTGAAACACCGTGAGGCACCAGACTGTAGTTAGCCTGACAAAGCGCCACACCATTTTCTTAGCACAGCAGAAGGCGCACAAACGGGGAAAAAATATCACACAGAGTATTTTTGAAGTTTACAGGTGGGACTGCTGTAACAACCATGGGCTGTTGTTTACTAAACTGACGGACGTGAATAATTTAGGCATGCTGAAGCTTTAATTGTACTGTTTATGCCATCATTTACCAAATGAGTAAGTCCTAGGTGGCTCATATGAACATTTAGAGTCTCAACATTGTCTACTTGGCTGTCACACATAAAACAAAATACCTGTAAACCATAAATACTTTATGGTTTAAAAATACTTTAAAGAATACATAATATTTTTTAAATAATAAACAAGTCTAAAGAATAGTATTAAGATATAGTGGAGCTCTTTATGAAACTCAGCAGCATTTTTTTATGACCTGATTGTGATTTCTCCACGTGACTTTTTAAAAAATATTTCACATAGTGTGACAGTTTGCTACGTAATGGCTTTTCTTCTAGGCTACTTTGTTTAATATATCAAATATAGAAGTCAATAAAGGAAACCCACATCTGATCATTTTATCATTTACTCTCTACTTTCCCAAGATAGTTTGACTTCTAGGGTGAAAAACAAAACTTAAAAATAGAAGCATCATATAATCTCAATACAGCATTCCTAGGCTTATGTGCAAAGGAGTCTCCTCAGTACACTGCAGTGGCACCTGCCCACCTCGGCTGGTAAGAGAAAAATACATGTCTTCAAATTTAATGCGTCAATATTACAGGCTACAGGCTACAGGAGAGTTGAGACACATTTTTATATAATTAACATTTATAATACAGCTCGTAATACTTTTTAAAAACTATGAGTTTGCAGTTAGAAAAAGTCTATCGTTAAACACAAAGATAATATTTACTGTGGCCTTAAGTTTTGAACATTGCTAGCTTAACGTTTACCTTTAAATTGCAGGCATTAAGAACTATTGTCTCTGGAGAGGCAAACTTCACCGTGAGTTTTAATTGTGCTAGAATTCCCGACCTTTGACTGATAAAAGACTTTGTCCTGGTTTCCATTCCGTGGCTGTGATAACTGCTGTGGCCAAAAGCAAGCTGTCATCTTAACAGCTTATAGTTTCTTCACCAAGGAAGTCAGGGCAGGAACTCAAGGCAAAAAACTAGAGTCAGGACCAAAGCAGAGGCCAGGAAGGAAAACTGAGCCCTGCTTCCTGACCTTCTTTCCATGTTTGCCTTGACTGGTTTTCTTATAAACTCCAAGACCTCCTACCCAGGGAAGGCACTGCCTACAGTGGCCAGGGCCCTCCCACATCAATCATTAATCAAGCAAATGCCCAACAAACACGTTTAGAGGGAAATCTGGTGGGGTTATTTTCTCAATTTAGGTTCCTTTCCCTGGATGACTCAGGCTGGTGTCAAGCTGACAAAATACTAATCTCACAAACTTCAAGTAGACTATGCATCCCGAGGCTCTCTCTTTCCCGTGTCCCTAAGGTTTCCCCTGTCTTTTTGTCCCCCCTCGGTAGAAGAGTTGTACATCATCTAAGTCATTTGTGTGTCTTTGGGAGCTTTGCTCCCCAGTTCCTGGTCTTCATTCAGAGAGCTCAGATGAGACATACAGGTTGTAGTGTGGAAGTCAGACAGAGTTCACTGCATAGCAGAGGGCTGCAACACTCTCATTGGGTACAAAGGTAAAGGAGGCCGTTGAGCTGGTCCACACTTTAGGAAGGTTCTATGTTATTTCAAAAGTTCCCAGAACAGCTTTTTCTGAGGAATGCTTTCCTATCCAGGTGACTGATTAGCCCACTTAGATGTCCTCTTACAGGAGAGGGAAGACACGTCCTTGCTACTTAGCAGTAAGTCTTTTACTAGTTAGTAATGTTTTACAAGTTTTATTCATTTCACGTATGTGAGTTTCTGGCTTGTGTGCCATGTAAGCATTGCCACTAGATATCAGAGGAGGGCATCAGATCCTCTGAGAATGGTGGGTAAGTATAGGCGGAGTTTTTCAGTCCTAGAAGATGCTTTCAAATTACCACATGGAAGCTCATATTATTTATAAATGCTTGACTGATTAGCTCAGGCTTATTGCTAACTAGCTTTTAAATTTAAATTAACTCATTTCTATTAATCTATATATTGTCACATGGTTCGTGGCTTTACCTATCCTCCAGCATGTCCTGCTCCCTCTCTGGTTGGCTGGCATCTCCCCGACCCCCGCCCTTTTTCTTCCCATCATCAAGTTTGGCTTTCCCACCTAACTTCCTGCCCAACTACTGGCCTGCCAGCTTTTATTAACCAAAGAGAGTAATACATATTCACAATGTACAGAAGAATTATTCCAAGACAGTTAAGAGCACTGTCTGCTCTTCCAGAGGGCTCTGGCTGTTTCCGCAACACCCATAAAAGCAATCCATAGCTGTCTATAGCTTCAGTTCCAGGGAATTATGATGGCCTCTTCTAGCCTCTGTGGGCACCAGGCACACATACATAAAGCACAGACACAGGTGTAGGCAAAACACCCATATACATATAATAAAAATAAATAAACCATTTCTTTTATAAAGCAATTGAAAAGCTTTTTATGCTATATAGAAAGGAAATAATTATTGCAGACTGTCTGGTTAATTAAATTTGTATGTTTGCAACAGATTTTTAGACTATATAGAAAAGGAAGCTCTCAGGTTCAAGAATATAAACATGATCTGCCAGTTCAAATTCCAAAAGCCAGAGATCCCAAGTGCACTTTTGAGACCTGGCCAATGGCTCAAGAAGGCAGCCCCTGACCTCTCTTAGCGCTCATTCTGTTTACAGTAGCCTCCTTCTTTTTCCATCCCTCATTGCTTTTGTCTGCTCACTTCAAAGCCACAGTCACCTGCCATCGCAAACACAATGCACTTGGCTGGTGTCTAGTTACCAGCGCTGAGACCCATTTTGCTTGAGATTTGCCTTCACAGCTAATCTTATTGGGCTAAATTTACCACCGTGACCTACTTTGTTCATTTATTTTCAGGAAAATGAAGATATCTAGGGCTGATTCCCATGACAGTGTCCAATAGACTAGAGTCCTGAAAAAAAAATAATCCTCCTCCCTACTAGCCAAACCATTTATATCGACTCTTCTGAGCAATGAGCAAGAAAGTAAACTACTTACATCTTCATAAGTAACTCTGCTTTAAAGCATGTTTCGATGTGTTACTTCAATCTCTGATATAAGTAAGTCATTCTTCATCCAACTGTCCTATTGGTTCCATCCATTTCAGGCACATTAGATCATTACTCTCTCTTATTGATACTTGGCCTCAACTGGAATAAAGGAAGATGGAGAATTAAAGGAAGAAATTGAACAGAATTATTTTACCCCAAATTGCTCTATTTCCTTATACTTTGGTTCACAGAGAAGAGGCTAGAAAGACGCTTTTGTTGGAAGAAGCTTACGCAAGGCTAAATCATGCACTGTGCAGTGTTAGGATTAAGTGGTGGGGGGTACCTTGTTGTGTTGGGGCCAAGGTGTGTCACAAAGAGATCACACCATACAACAGATCTCACTTAAGAGGCTTATTGGGGGGTGTGTGGAAGGCTGCCTCAAAGTGGGGATGAGAGAGACAGAGAGAGAGGGGGGGGGCGTTTAAAAGACACAGAGAGAAGAACAAGAGAGCCGTCTAGGTTGGTGGGGACTTTATAAAGGGTTGTTGACCAGTGATGACATACCTTCTAGGTCATTGAGTTCCTGAGGGAAGGCTGGGAGAGCTCTCCTGACTTCTAATTTAAGAAAACCCATAGCGGGTCCATTCTAGAAAAGTGTTGGAGGGGTTGAAAACCTGACAAAATTGTCGTTGAGCATCAGCTTCCTTGTTCTTCCATGTTCTTCCTTATATTGCTTTCTTAAGTGGTTGCCCACAGTTGGATGGTAAGGTTAAAAATCCACTCCTCTTCTCTTCAATAGATTATATATAACTATAACTTGCCAATAAAGTACACATCATCATTGCACATCTGGACACAGTTTGCTCAGCTAGGCTTCAAATTCTCTACCAGCTTTTAGTATCTTATCACTAGAAATCTACATTGTTTATTGTTTCAATAAAACATATTTATTCCCTTGCTGATGGTGTTTTGTGCGAGGCTGGCTTGTATAACTTCGGAAAATCCTACTCCTACAACCTCCCATGCCCTAGTATTATAGAGGTTTAACACTATGTTAAGTTGTGATTGCCACAAAATCACTTTAAAGATCTAAATTAGACAATGTCTAATGGACATTTTTTTTTAAAAATCACTTATATAAATATATATTTTCCTCTCTCTATTTGACATGAGTTCACACTCCTTATAGCGTCATATTGAAACTAACTCATCATTTCATTGAGTATGTTGAGGCTAAATGTTCTTCTGTCCTCTGTCTGCATTAAAACAAAACTGGTTGAGGGAGGCCATGAAGGAGATGTGATCTGATAGACGTGTATATCAGGACATATCCTGAGATCGTTCTCTCTTCAACTCTTCCTTCAAGTACAGCAAACCTGCCAGATACTCTTGCAATCAGCGTTCCCATTCTTTTGCAAATACTTTTGCTTCCACAAGCCTCATTTTTAGGTTGTTGAGGGACTGAGAGAGAATTTTTGCACAGAGATTTTGTGACAGGCAATTCAGAAGCCTACAGATTGCAGGTGTAAACAACAAGATGTCAAAAAAATGGATTTGACAAGTTCCTTCTGTGCCTTTCTGAGACACTTGCTTTGGAAGGGAGGTGTGAATATTGAGGTGCCATAAAGAAAACCCTCTGTTCCAGAAAAGGATGGGTAAGCATAGACAACGATTCGGTTTAAAACATAAAATAGTTTTCTTTGACATATAACCAAACAGCAAAGAAAGTTAGAAAAGGTTCCAAGTGGCCGCCGAAATAGCTCAGTTGGGAGAGCGTTAGACTGAAGATCTAAAGGTCCCTGGTTCGATCCCGGATTTCGGCAGCTACTTACTTCCCAGCAATCGGGAGGCAGAGGCAGGCGGATCTCTGTGAGTTCGAGACCAGCCTGGTCTACAGAGCTAGTTCAAGGACAGGCTCCAAAGCCACAGAGAAACCCTGTCTTGAAAAACCAAAAAAATAAAAATAAAAAAGAAAAGAAAAGAAAAGAAAAGGTTCCAAAATAAAGAAAAATGAAAACCCAATGTTTAAACAACAAAGGGTGCAAGATTTTGTTGCTAATACATAAAGAATTAATATCCCCTAGGCAATATAGAAAACATAAAGGCAAATTTTTTTATATAAAAACAATGAAGAGTTGTCATCACCCCAAGAACAGGATGAAAAGGTACTACCAAGTTCTGCTGTTTGCCGGGGCTGGAGCCTGCCCCACAAGCTTTGACTTGCTGATGGCTTACTCTGCTAAATACGCTTTGCTCTTGACAAATTGACAGCTTAGTTGGATTGGGTCCTCCTCTGAGGTCACCCCTCTCTTTATTCCATTTAACATCAAGACTTGCTTTATACAGCACAGGACTTGGCTCCCACATTGCAACCCTTGGTGTTCTCTTTCTCCTCAAACTGTGCATTTTGTCTTTCTTTCTGCCTTACTTGTTCTATCATTAGAGGTCTGTAGAGCAGTCATTAATAATCACACAACACAGCCAATACTAGGTTGTCTTGAAATCTCTGCAGCCAACGACAATAGTCTAAAACTCTTCAATCCAGCTTCTGGCAGAGGTTCCCTTCCCCCCCTTTGGACAAGGGCAGAAAGCAGCCAGATCCTTTACCAAAATATCACTTTAGCAGTCTCTAGTATTATTCCTCTCTGAACCCTCCTGAACTGGGCCTCCACGGTCCCCATTGCTCACTACACTACCATTCTTCCGTATTCCTACTGGGATGACCAAGAAAGCCTTGCCCAATGTCTAAAAAGTCTTCCATGTTTCTCCAAACAAACAGCGTGGTCAGCCCTGTCACAACTCCGTTTCTAGTACCGACTTCTGTCTTAGTCACCGTTTTATTGTTCCAGTGACACACCTCCTCCAAGGCCACACCAGCTAACCCTTCCCAAACAGTCCTCAATCTGGGAAGCAAACATTCAGATACACGAGCACATGGAGGCCATTCTTACTCAAAACACCACCGGGGCTTATTAACTGCCATGTCCACAGGAAATTCCATTTCCCCAAATCCCAAAGGCCAGAAGGGACAAGTGATTATTTATGGTGACTATTGGCACACCAAAGCACATGCTGGTGCCCAGGTTCCCTGAGTATCACGAGCACCTGTTACACATTTCAAAGTCCATGCTAGCATCCTAGCCCTTCTTCCTCTTCCCCTACTCTAAACCCTCCTCCCTTTGCCTCCCCAGCTACTCATTCTACTTCTAATCCCACTATTTTGGCCTCTCTCTCACCCTCTCTCTCTCTCTCTCTCTTTTCTCCTTCCCCCTCTCTCTCTGCTCAACTCTTGTTTCTTTCATGACTAGGTCCACTCTGCTAGCCGCGTTCCATGTACTGCTTTCTCTCTTTACTCTGGTTGTTCTTCCCCTCACGTCCACAGTACAAACCTTTCCCTCAACCATACCCTGGAGTGGTACTGTGGCCAGTTAATTCATCCACCACGCCAGGGAGTTTTTACTGTCTCACTGGTATTTTGGTTGACATCAAAATTACCCGCAATAAACATAGAAAGGGCGCAAGTAGGGTTTGCAAATTTAAATGACATCTGTGGTTGAGGAGATATGAGCAATTAACATGCAAGCCATGCTTGAGACCACTGAAAGCTTAAGGGTCTCAGTAAAGTAACCCAGGTGTCCCTGCGCAGGAAGGTGTATTGTGAGATGCAAAATTAAAATCATGTTGAACAGTTGATTATGTACATGGGAAGAGATGTTGGAATAACCCACAGCAGGAGGGACCACCAGCAATGTCACCTGAAGGGGAAATGGCACAGAATGCTGAACCAAGCAACTTGAGAGAAATCAGAGAAACATGGAAGCAAGACCCAGATATCAGTCGAGTTGAGTCTCAGTTCCACCTTCAAGGGGCCTTGTCATCTTGAATGGTCTCCCAGAATTGCTGAGGGATTTTATCACCTCATTAGCCACTCATTTTTGGCTGGGTCCTGTAAGAGGAGAGGCATAACCTGTGTTTCCTGGCTAAGTGTTTCCCGTCATCCAAGAACAAGTCACCAGAGAGGAGGAGAGCCAACAGGGAACTGTCAGGAGATGTCAGCGGATGGGTGTGCTGCCTGGCAAAGGCGAAGAGGGGTATTTGAAGTATCCATGACAACAGATGTGAGGATGGTATGTAAGATAAACCCAGGAGAGGTTGAAATGGAGATAGTCAAGGAAGTTAAAACAGAGTGGGGATGAATGGGGATGTCCAATCTGTCTCAATAGGGTTCCAAGAAATCAGATTTATGAGAATGGCCATCAGTGATATAAAAAGCACCTTTCATTCCACTGAAAACTTCTAGCCAGTTTGGGAGGAGGCATCCTGTAGTAATATGAGCGGTGGGGCTGTGTCCCCAGCACCCCGGCCGCCTGCACGGCTAGCTTATGCCCCAAAATAACAACACACAAATTGTATTCATTTAAACACTGCTTGGCCCATTTCTATCTAGCCTCTTCTGGGCTAATTCTCACATATTAATTTAGCCCATTTCTAATCATCTGTGTGTAGCACCCCAAGGTGCACTTACCGGGAAGATTCTAGCCTACGTCCATCCTGGGTCGGAGCTTCCTCGCGTGTGCCAGAGAGCAGAGCCCTCCCATCCGCCCTGGAGATGGGAGTATGTCGTCTCTGTCTGAGGCGTCTTACCTCACTTCCTCTTTCTCCCAGCATTCTGCTCTGTTTACTCCACCCACCTATGTTCTAAGCTATGAGCCCAAGCAGTTTGTTTATTACTCAACCAATGAAATCAACAGATTGATATATGACACCCCCATATCAGCATCCTAGTATGAATAAAACACAGCGATCTGTAGTTAGGTGAGGGCTTTCCAGGAGCAGCACCATTTAGACTGGAGAGGAACTGTGAGTTCTACACAAGGAGAATGTGTCCAAGCTTAACTCGCCTTGAAATGGCAGGGTATGAAACTACAAAGTCCAGCTCTAACAAGGGAGGAAAGACAGTTTGCTTATGGATGAAAAAACAAATATTATGAATGTCACACTTCTTCAGTGAGAAAAAGAAGAGTGGAAAGACAGCTGAGTGATATCTCTGAACTGATGAGTGAGTCAAAAGGCCAATTAAAATGCTGAATACAACTGAAAAAGTACTTAGGGTGATCAGCAGTGAGAGCAACCACCCAAGAGCTCGAGACAAGGTTGAGGTCAGCCGCGGTCTGTACCATTAAGGAGTTAAGTCTTAAAAACGTTCAGCTTACTATCTGATTGTTTTCTGTCTTTGAATCTGTGTCCAGAAATAGTCTCTTAAGATGTAATATGCAGATTTAGAGCTACTCATTACTCTAACTTTCAGGTTTGCTGTAAGGACCTGCAAGGAAAGAAAAGAGTCCGCTATTGTCATGGCTGGAAACCTGGCAGCACGCAAGTGGCGCTGAAGGAGTAGCTGAAAACTACATCCTGATACACAGGAAGGGAGGAAGATGATCCTGGGCTTGGTGTTGGCATTCTAAAACCTCACAGCCCACACTCGAGTAACACATTTCCTCTAACAAGGCCATCCCTTCTAATCCTTCTCAAACAGTGGCTCACCCTGATGACTATACATCAAATAGATGAGCCTATGGGGGGGCATTCTTATTCAATCCACCACAAAACTACAGTTACAATGAGGAAATCCAGAATACATTCAAATAACACATAAATGTATTACTTTCCAATGATGCCAGTGGTCTAAAGTCAAATTCCTTAAAGGAATATTCAAATAATATTTGTAAATGGTGTATAGTCATGGATGTAAGGGATTAGAGATAGTTGTGACCTATGATAATTATAATAAAGGTCTATCTTTTTGATATATAAAGTTCTGCTATCCAAAATTTTATAGGTTGACTATTATTGAAAATGCCTCTAAAATATGAAATCCTTTAAAATACAGTAAAAAAAAGTATTTAACTTAAAAACCACATAATGGGAAATTGAACAGAAAATAAAGCAGTGAAGTTTCTGGATTTCTAGATGTCAACAGAAAGTTCTAAAATATAAACGTTCAATATGTTTGGAACCAGCTCTTCAATAAAAGCTAAGAACATCATTCTACAACAGGTTAGTAAGGCTTCAGGTTAGTAGGGAATACTGAAATTTTACCACAAACCTAATGTCTTTGAAATGCTTCAAACTTTTGATTTTTAAGTGTCAGAGAGAAGACACTTTCTCTTTTAGTACCATATTGAAAAAAAGCTACTATAATTCTAAGCTCTCCTTTATCACAATTTGTATTTCCCTAATAACTATGACACCCCCAAGCAAGGCAGCAGCATAACAGCCCAGGACAGATGGTCCCTGCTGTATATGTTAGTCTAGTCCTTTTGAAGTAACAGTTTTCCAATGAAGTCATCAGATTTAAGCTAATAAAATAACACTTGAAACCCAAAAGTTGTCATTTCCTGCCATGTCAAGATGAAGTTAGGCTAATGGGCATTTTTCAAGTCACTTTGAACTGGGCTTTCTGTCTCTGTCACGTGATCGTGTTTCCAAGAGAAAACAAATAAATGCACACTAGTATCAATACTCTCAAGCATGGGTAAATCCTAGCAGAATTTTTTCTGATGCTTTTTTTGTTGTTCTTTTAGTTGCAAACTAAGTGGTTTTGATGTATCAGATTAACATGATGGAGACATGAAAAAGATTTAGTCCCTTAATTTCAAACAAAATAAGTGGCTCATGCCCACAGCAACCAACATCTCATCCTGCTTGGAAAATGATCAAGGCTCAAACTAAAGAATTAGTACCAAGCAATCACTGATTTTTACTGGAAATGGTTTCTAAGAGCCAGCTGGTCCTCAGTCCTGCAGAAAATGAAAAGTATATTTCAGAGAGATGGGATTGAATTAAAGGTTGTGAAGCTTCTATCTATTATTTAACAATACTTTCCCAGCTGTGGGAACCAGAACAGTTAAGGGATTCTGAGATGTGGGTGGTAGCATTTCTTTTGCTTCGATTTACCGGTTTTATCGGCAGAAAACATTCACCCTTCTCGAAGCAGAAATAGGAAAGGCCAGAACGTAAATCATCATGTATGACTTTCAGCTGGACAAGTGACTCACCCTCCTGATTTTTTTTTTAAACCCCAACTCAGCACTCCTGGAGAAAGAAATCAAGTATCTTTTCCAGCCAGGACATTCTCTAAGGGTCCATTAGGTAGAGGAAGAAGCCAAGCCTAAGGCTTAGGGAATGAAGGAGTTGTATTGACGCCACTAAGAGAAAACTATTTCCTCCCACGCTAATATGATGTCGAGTCAAAGCGAGAGACATTGAATTAAACTCCAACTAAATGAACCAAGTGCAAAGTATACTGTTAACTTTCAAACTACAATCTCTCTTTGTTCTTCTGGCACTTTTTGAAACCAGCTGTCCAATAATAGCTATGAACACCATTGTATAAGTTCTTTCTGAAGCCTGTCAGTAGTTGGAAGATCTGATTTTAGACGGGTCGCTCGAATCTTTGTGGTGTTGTTAATAGTTACCTTTCACACCAATCGGTTAAAACCATTAAGCAAGTATTTCTCCTTGTATTTTTCCTTAATGATGCTTCCTCAGCTAGATTTTTTTATGATCTAAGATGACAAGTTTCATGTCTCTTTGTTCACCTCTCTAAGACTCATTTATAGTCTGAGATGTAATAAGTATTCAGTAGCTGTGTGATAAATGGATGTATTAGATTCAATAACTAAAAAAATAAGCCAATTATAATTATGTAATTGCCATTGCA
>NC_022032.1:18837101-18844496 GCF_000317375.1 Microtus ochrogaster | reverse complement strand
GAGTGTGGAAGGGTGTCAGGTGTATTCCTCCATTACTCTCCATCTTAGTTTTTGAAATAAAAAATTCTGATTAAACTGGGAGCTCACTGACTAGGCAAGCTGGACTGCCACCGAGCCCAGACATCTTCACACTCCACCTCTAGAATTACAGGCATGCATCACTCACTGGCTTTTTCCATGGGTGCCTGGGATTGCACTCATATCCTCCTGGTGGCATAGCAAGCGCTCTGCAAACACTAACATCTCCCCAGACCCTATTTTGGGTTTCAATGCATACATTATGACTCATTTTACAATGAATTAGCAGAAGCCCAGAAAGTTACAGGTTTGTTTGTTTGTTTCTGAATTTTCTTGTCAGAGCTGCTGTACAAACAGACACTTTGGGCCCCCTTGTGACCTGCAGTCATTGTGCTTTGTTTACAACTTAGCAAGGCTATTGCTGGTTATTAAAGTCTGATACAGGGGACGGAGAGATGGCTCAGTGGTTAGAGTACATACTGCTTTTGCAGAAGGCCTGAGTTGGGTCCCCAGCTCCCAGATCAAGCAGCCCACAACTGTCTATCACTCCAACTCCAGGGGTCCTACACCCTTTTCTGACCTCTGGAGACACTTGCACATACATAGCACACACATTTAGGCACACACATACACTTAAACAAAGAAATACATACCAATAAAATTTTTTAAAGATCTGATGTTATCCTGGATAATAATAGAGCTTCAAGAGAAACAAGAAGCTAAAAACATGTTCTTTCCGATTCTTTTTTTTATTGTCTCTCACTATTTTAATTTAGGAATCTTTAATATAATTTGGGATATCCTCCATATTAATTATGTGATATTTCTTAAGGCAATTTAGTTACTCTGAGCTACCATATGGATATATGAAAGTATCACTTTTTATTATTATTGTGATAGATAAAAAGAATCTCTGCAATTTTGATGGAGGCATGGTGGCCCAAACCTATATTCCCAGTACGTGAGAGGTTGAGGCAGACAGACTGAGAGTTCAAGGCTAGCCCAGGATACGTGAGGAAACCTTGTCTAAGAAAGAAAGAATAAAGGAAGGGAGGGAGGGAGGGAGGGAGGGGAAAGGAAGGAGGGAGGGAGGAAAAGATGGAGCGATGGAAGAGTAGGAAACACATTTAGGACAGCCTTACCTAAGGAAGTAGCACTGAGTTAATATCCAAACGCTGAGCAGAGGGAACTATGAGGGGCATACACTATATGCTTCTGAAGAGAAAGGCTCAGGAGTAAACAATTTGACGCTTATTTCCAACCTTAAAATATGAGATCCACAATGAAAGAAAGGAAATTATTTGTCCCAGAGATTGTATCTTCAAAGGAGATTTTTATGCCTTTGACACAAAGGCCTTGACTGTTTCTCTTGACGTAGCTTGTCCCTGCCTAAGGGTCAGCATTTGAGATGGGCGCTAATCTATGAATAAGCCCACAGGCAGGCTCCCGGGCTTCTGTTGTCAACCTAGCATCAGCCAGAGTGCCAGTTACAGAATAACTGCTCCACAAATAGCTAAGCAAGAGTGAATGGATGATTCCAGAGCATATTTTTATACCTTAAAATTAGTAAATTGTTCTTTTTTTCCTGTTTGATATTCATGATATGGAAAACATTTGGGACACAATCTAATTTGAGGTAAAATGTCTTCTACATTATGTATTGGGTGAACTCTACCTCCTTACGCTTGTTCTTTATAATTGAATAAACAGCCTTATCATAAATGTTTGAGTGAATTTACTAAAGTGAACCCAAGAACATTTCTTAAGAAGTATGTTTTTTTCAAACTATAATTTCAATTTCCTCACCAAGTTTAATACATGCCAAGATATTAAAAGATACCAACATACCTGGTGTTAATTTCTGTCATGTAACCCGGAGTTCTAATACATCACTTTACCAAAATTCCAATTATGATTGAAATATAATTTGCAGTGCCTAAGCAAAGGAAGTTAAACGGGCATCCTTGTCTTTATTCATGTTTACACAATTACAAGTACCCAAGGAATGGGAAAAATACTTTCAATACATAACAAGAAAGGCAGCAGAAACACACATCTACCATGTTTACATGCTCAAACACACTGACACATACCCTCAATCCCAGAGAGACTTCAGTATGTTTGTAACTCAGATACAACATTAAATGTCTATAAATGGGAAGGCGAGCAACTGTAGATTGAGATGGCCTTAGGTTTCACTCCCAGTCGAGTGGTCCAACCAGGTGTAGTAAGGCCATCGACTGCAGGGGACATGGGTCACACCTAGTGGTGGAATATCAATGAATGGCTGGTGGTCGTGGCGCAATAACCCAACAGTCTAGGCCAACGTCTGACGTTTACTTGGAGATCCCTACTCATCAATTTACCTGACAGATAGGAGAACTGAGTTTACAAATCACTGATTGGTTAAGATCAAGTCTCAGTGCTCAGAAGTAAATCCCTTGAAACTGCAATGCAAAAATTTTAAATTCCCTTTCTTCCAGCATTCTTGCCTAGCTGAGTCACGCAGGCTAGCCAAGGGCAAGGTCACTTCCATTCTGCCAGGAAATCCTCACCGTCCTGGCTAAACACAAGTCCAAGGCAGTAGCAGCACGGGGAGAGGATTCAAGGGCTACTTGCATTTTATCTGAAATCCTTGATCTGATAAATGTCACTTCCACTCAAGCCCCTGCCAGGAGAACTTAGTCAGAGGTGTCACCATCAGCAAAGGCAGTTCAAAAGTGTCCCCAGAAGACCAGTGATGAATCGGGGTGCAGAGCAATGTTTAAAGAAAAAGTGGGAAGGAATTTGATATATGACTGCTGTGTTTATCTAGACCCCTCCAGTTCTCACCCAGACATTAAATCCCGCCCCGCACCGGAACACATGAACTTGTCCTATCCTGGAAACACCTCAAGTCCTACCTGTACTAGACCCATCTCAACATCTAGGTGTTCTGAATAATGAATTGTTTCTGAAAAGCTGGCTTTCCAGTGTATGGGAACCAAGCAGTGTCTCTTCACAGCAACAGAAACCCTAAGACACTACCCTTTCACAAATCTACCACGTCCCAATGACCTACTCAATGTCTGAGTTATTATTAGGTTGAACTATTGCTGAGGTCAGACCCTTGTGATCAAATTCTTTCTGTAAATACCCTCAGTGACAAGCCCAGAATTTCCCAGGTGGTGTTCAGTTCAGTCACGATGCCTATCCAGATTTACCATGGAAAGGGCATTGCTAGTCATCTTCATGAGAGACTTGGAGACACAGTTACTGAATGGGAACAGAAACTTGTTCAGTACTACAGAATACAGGAAGCAGAAACTGCCATCATAATAGCAATCTTCCTTACAAGCAAATATTTGCTCATTTGCCATTTAAGGACAAAATATTGTTGGCAATATTTTGCTGTTGGCAACCTTTAGAAATTCCTCCCTTATGATATCTACAGTTCTCAACTCCATTTCAGTTCTTAAAGATCCTGGTTTGCTAGACTCAATGGCTCAATTTTAAAAAGACTTTGACATATATGATCTTTCTTTATTTTTCATGCTTGTGCTTAGTTTTGTAATAGTTCAATATCTTTGATATAGATCAGGCATCTTTTGCTGGGTGCAGATATGACTAACATAGTTTTTATTACTACATCAATCATAAATTTCTGATGTTGACAAAGGAGAGATTCTTGTCTTTATTCTTCCCTTTACTTAATATCTGAAATAGATTTTTATATTTTCCCTTACTGTGCCTAAGAGTTTAAGGGTTATTTTAAGAGGAATAAACATCGAAGTATCTTCTATAATCTTTTACTGCTTTCTAAAAATTTCCTTGAAGTTATTTATCAATGATAATCACATGTGGGCACTTCATATGGTGACTCCCAATCCTTCTTTGCACCCAGAGTGGCTAATGCCTGATCAATTCTTCATTTCCTGGGAATGAGTTTTTCCACTGTTTTCAAGATCCACATAATTAACTTTGTGGTAGAGGGATTTGCTAATTGGAGCCTTGACAGTCTCCTACTGTGAGAGAGACTTCATTTAGCAAGACCACTCTAAGGCAATTTTCACAGGGGGCAGGTGACTTATGATAACACTATATTCAGAGAGCTCTGGGTCTCAGTCTTTTGTACTTTTTAATCCTTCGACCTTCCAAACATTGTTTCTCCTAGTATGAATGAAAAAGCTACCACTGTCTCCTAAAATTTTGACGTGGGTCACCTGTCCAACATTGTATGGAATGGACTACCTTGTACTTTGAGATGCTTTTGTCTACCTTCAGTGGTAGCTCCTTCATTCTTTAATCCCAGTGTTCTGGAGGCTGAAGCAGACAGATCTCTGTGAGCATGGGACCAGCCTGGTCTATATAATGAGTTTTATGCAAGGCCAGCCAAGGCTACATTATGAGACCCTCTCTGAAAAAAAAACACAACCAAACAAAAGCTCTTTCGAGTTTATCCACAAACCTCATGATTCAACCAGTTCTTAGAGAAAGATAACAACATTCAGAATCTGAATAGGTCACTGCTGCTATAGCTTCGAAGAGTCATTACGTTCTATAAAACTTATGATTTCTACAAGTAGAGGAGAGCTAGAGGGAGTCTGACTCAAGGAGTTACATTGCTACAGGAGACAGATTTCTTTGCCTAGAACCTGCTCGCAGGTATACATGTCAAATTGTTAATGCCCTGCATAAGCATGCGCTTATAAAATTACTAAGTGTGAGATGAATGTTCAATGAATGAAGACTGAAAGGCTCATTTACATTCTGAGATCATAACGATCTCAGACAAGGGGACATCTGGGTGAACCCCTGTGATGCATAAAACATAATGAGGGGCGTGATGGGCCTCAGGTTTTTCCTGTATGGATTTCTCTAATACAGTATATAAAAATAAAGCTTTTCATGGGAATTAAAATGAAAGGGCCCTTTCAGAGGTCCAAAAATATTACTCAGGTTTTGCCAAAACTAATATGCTCACAGTTTCCATGAAGGGCATAATTTCTTGAGTGTTATGTCTATTTAAATGTGTAAAAAAAAATCACCTACTTAGCACTCTTCACTGATTCACACACCCCAGAAAGGTTGGTTTGCCTTATTCTGTAATTCTTATTGCTATTTAACCCATTGCTATAGTTTTTGCTTATGTTAAAGTTTTTATCTGGTTTAACATTAAACAATAATTTGTTCTGTTTATGGAGTACTTCCATGTGTCTGAAGTTTGGCAGATATGGTTATTAGTGTCTTTTCAGTTTTTAGCAACAAAGGAGGAAAAGCAAAGAGAAGTAAATTGAACTGAAATCATATATCTGCTAAGTGTTCTCCTAGTTCAAGGGTTTTTGTTTACTGAAATCCATCTCTACTAATGCAGTGCACTATAATAAATGTGGCTGACATGAGATGATAGATTGCTTTTAATATAATCATCCAGAACGGCTAGATTGTCCTTAATGTCCTTCTGCCTTAGTTTTCAGGACTGGCACTGGCTGCTGTGCTTGTTTTTTTTTTTTTTTAAAAAAAAAGTAAGTAAGAAAGAAAGTTCTTGAAAATGAGGTCAGATCTAGACTTGGAATCTCTGAGTCTGTGCAGGAGAGCTTGAAGAAGAAGGGGTTGGCCAGGGCAGTGACAGTAACTATGCCGCCTTTGAGAGATAGCATCGAGGTAACCAACACTTCTGCCTCATTAACACAAATTCTACTTTGGCTTTGTGTGAGATTTTCCATGAGGTTCTTCGTTATTGTCCTTTGCTGGAGAGATCTGGCAAGTGATATTTGGTGACCTCATTCCTCTGAAACCTGGGGCTTGAGCCATAACTGGTGTTTGCAAAATGGAAACGGCTTGAGGGGAAAGAGAAGTGCAGAATCTGTGCTCATCAGGGAGGCTATAAGGTTACAAATTAAAAATGATCTTTTTGGGATTGAGTCTGGCTATCCTGCATAGGACCCGTTAACAGGTTAGTAGACTAGTTAGAAAGAGAATTTACCAAACACAGAAGCGTTCGATTTGGTGGACTGAAAACTAAATTAACTCTTAATTTAGATATATAATAATATCTAGGGAAAACAATTTTCCTAGAAAGCGGTCATTTATATGTGACACGAGCTATGCAGGCTACACACAGCTTGCATCACATTCTCCTTGAGTACATTGTCAGAAGACTGGTCACCATGGCTATAGGTAAAAATAAATTGCAAAAGCAGCACTAGACTACCGACTTAATCAAAAGGTGAGAATCCTGGAAATCTCCAGAGTAAGATTACAATTAATTACAAAAGGATTTTCTATGTGTCGTCTCCTGGAGAAGCAGATCAGAATTGCCAAGTGTAAAGAATTAATGTATTTGAATAATTCACTTATGAAAGCCAGACACATAAACATTGACATGAAAAGATAAATGATAAGATGCACATGGGTTAAAGAGGAAAAAAAAGCATAGTACTTGAGGTAGTTATTTACTGTAATGTAGATCTGCGTACAAATCTAAAGTGTTGCTTTGCGTTAATATAACAAAAAGTGGTGCCTCAATCCCTTGGTGTGACAAGGTGGATTCAGTAAAAATCCAGCCGGGCCTAGGCTCATATTTCAGACTGCTTGTATCGCTGATCCTAGGCAAATGTCTTTACCTTCCACAGCCTGAAGTTCCACATGTGTGTAAGGGGGTTGGTCGTGAAACACGAAGAGATGTGCCTGGCATTCAGTAACCGACCAACAGTGGCATGTTCTCCTTTCTCCCATTGGTATAATTGTGCTTGTGATGGAGAAAGTTTGGGCATCTGGTGAGAGCCAATTTACTAACCAGGGGTTTCTGCCTCTTTCCTCAATGATTAGGTTGGGCCTGATGTCTTCTAGTTGATCTGTCATTGGTACCAGGTCATTTCTAGACGTTCTTTTTCCAGGGATAGCTTCTGTTAGTTTATTCAACTGTAAATGACAGCTATGGTTTGAACAGCCCAATTTTATGGCTCATTAGTAAGTAGATAATGGTAATTTTCCGTGAACTCTATGTCCTCTATAGGTAACAGTGGTTTCTATTAGAATTATGGTTTGGACACAGCAAATGAGAGCAGAGCTAGAGAGCACATATGTACTCCCAGCTACTTGAGAAGCTGAAGTAAAGTGGCACTTGAGTACAGGATTCAAGATAATCCAGAGAAGTACAACAAGACTCTGTCTCTAGAGGAAAAGTGATGCTTAGCTGTCACCTTTGAGTGCTTTGATAAGCTACAGTGCTCCCTGACCTTGTCTACACTACAAAACATCTCCAAGATGACTTAGGATTTTCTTGTAGAGAGAGTCGCCTCTTCTTCTTCTTCTTCTTCTTCTTCTTCTTCTTCTTCTTCTTCTTCTTCTTCTTCTTCTTCTTCTTCTTCTTCTTCTTCTTCTTCTTCTTCTTCT
>NC_022032.1:18821107-18836466 GCF_000317375.1 Microtus ochrogaster | reverse complement strand
CTCCAGTCCAAAGAGCAGTCAGGGTGCCCTGCCCTGTGGTAAGTCTTAGGTCCTCCCCCCTCCGTCCATATCTTGGAAGGTGAACATCCAAACTGGCTAGGCGCCCACAAAGCCAGAAAATTAAGTAGGATCAAAACCCCTTGCCATTGTCCTTCTACGGCCATACCACCCTGAACGCGCCCGATCTCGTCTTTCCCCATTCTTTAAAGACTTACCTTTTTAGCTGGTGCATAAAAAATTCTACATGTGTTTAAGATGTGATGTACTCCATCAGCTGTGACATGTGAAAATAGAAACATCACAGTCGAAGGTAATTTTCCTAGAGTGTTAGTGCAATAATCTATGCAGCTCACCTCTGAGTGTTGTTAGCACTCTGAGATGTATACATATAGCAGTCCCCTTTCGACTGTGGTTTCCTTTCCTGTCATTTATTACCTGCGGTGCAAGGTAGACTGAAACCATTAAAAAGACAAATTTCAGAAATAAGCAATGTGTAAGTTTTAAAGCCCATGCCGTTCTGAGCAGTGTAGTGAAGCTTCACACTATCCTTCTCTGTCCTGCCTCGACCACGAATGCCCCGCCCCTTGTCCATGCATCCTACGGTATGTACTACCTGTCTGTTAGCCGGTCACCTAGTAACCTTCTCGAGTGTCAGGTACTGCAGTGTGTGTATTCAAATAACCCTTGGGCTTTTTCTTTAAATAGTCATTCCCAAAGCTTACAGAGTTTTCTTGTAGAAAAAGGTAAAAGTTCTTGACTTTATAAAAAAAAAATAGAGGGGAAAAAGTCTACAGAGGTTGCTAAAAACTGAAGAAAGAACAAAGAGGAAAGCTGTGGCCTATTAAGCATTTAGCACTCTGCCTGGTTTCAAACATCACTGGGACAAGCAGAACCTGTCCTACCAGAGCTAAGGGAAGCGCGTCTCCAAGTAAATAATTACACAGTTTATTTCCCATTTTAAAATATCTATGACTGAAACAGCACCAACGTAAAATAAAACTGGGAAGGAAATTAATGGAGAAGTTGGTTTTGTACTGAGTCTACTAGAATTGCAGCTGCTACACCTGAGGAAGCTACCTAGACCGGAGGGAAAGCGATTTCAGTGAGGAGCTGAATCAATGCTGATTTCAGTGCTTCAGGAAGCCAGTGGAAATATTTGTGAGAATGGTCAAAACCGTACTTTGGAATAATAACTATATTTAAATTCTTACGTAACTGACTTCAATATAAGTTATAAATGGTAACCAAGTTAATGCTGTGAGGTTTTTATTTAAACACTGAATTTCTCCATATGGAGCAACTATCTTTCACTAAGCAGAGTGAAGAGACTTCTCTCTGCTCCGTTCTGGTCAGGATTCTACATTGTTGACCACACCCAAATCCTGCTTATTTTTAATTCATGGTCCATATTTTGTGTCATGTTATGATACAGGATAATGTTTTAGTGGCATTATTTTTAAAGATTCTCATTCTCTACAAAACATATGTTTTTTGTTGGTTTTTAACTACATTTATTTAGTATATGCATGCCTGCATGTGTGTGTGTATGTGTGTGTGTGTGTGTGTCTGTGTCTGTGTCTGTGTGTGTGTGTATGTGCATGTGTTGGGGGCTGAGGTGTACACATGTAGAAGTCACAGGACAACTTCCAGGAGTCAGTTATCTCCTTCCACCCTGTGAATCCTGGGGATGGAACTCAGGTCGTTAGGCTTTGTGACAAATGCATTGATCCACGGAGCATTGATCTCTTGGGCTCATAAGTTACATCTTAAAACTACTTTTAGTACAAAGTCAGACAGGTAATAGAATTTCTGGTGTTTCCAGCGTCATCTAACTAATTTACTGTGGTCAACATGTTATTCTTTTTCTTCCACTAACTCCGTATCGAATGCACCTCTAATGATTTCTTTTCCTTGAGAGGTACACCCCAAGGTATTTACCTGTCCTGATTATAACAGCAGCATTCTCTCTGTTGTACTTTTTATGCCATTCTCCCTATGACTGACAGCCTTCAGTGGGTCCTCCACTACCTGTTTGTCCCCGCACTAGAAGAGGCTTCTCCTTCATTGGCTGATCAGTATATAAACCTAAAGCAGTCTAGATGGTGAGTTTAATATGGGACCCGTACATAGAACTAAAGGCAGAACTAAGTAAAGATGAAGAGAGATTACACATTTCCCGCCATGCATCTGCAATGTAGAACTCTGGGAACCTCACAGGTAATGACATAGTCAGAGGTGAGAATCAGCAAAAGGAGAGTTGTCGAGGGGATTATTTTTGTCAAAAAAAAAAAAAAACCCAAAACTATTAAGGTGAGATTCATAATGACTCTGGCACCGACCAGGTTCATCAGTGTTATATGACTCAAAAGCTACCCAGGGCTTTGATCTAACCATATGGCTACAGGGCTGTACATTAATTACCTAAGTGTTCCCGAAATGTGTGCACATGTGCAGTAGGAACACATATTTTCATGGGTTCTTCTGGAGCCTCAGCCGGGAGGCAATGATGATGGGAATGACCTAGCCCTGCTGAGCTCCCCAGAGGTCTGTTTACTTGAGGGTGCCCATTGTAAGAAAAGAAGCATCCAGAAACTTGTGCTAATTATGGGCATAGCTTTAAGACACAAGTGAGGAAAGGTGAACCAGAGTGCCACAGTATTCAGCGCCAACCCATCACCATTTCAGTTCCACACACCTTATTTTGGGGGAAGGAGGAGAAAGGAGGGTAGGTAGAGGAGAGGGGGCAGGGCCTGCCAGGAGTGTGAGCTTGCAAACTCCTTCCAGAAAAGACCAATGTGTCTGCCTGTGTATCAATAACCTCCAGGTTGTGTTTTTATCTAAGAGATCAGGTTATCCTGGGCACAATAACAGCACAGCAGCAACCGTTCTATCTACCTGGTCAATAGGACATACGCATCTTGTCAAATTCTTACAGAAGTCACTGGGTAAGGGTGTGCACTACCACACTCTTAAAAATCCCTAGGAATATGTATGGCATCAGGGAGTATAGAGGGGGAAACAATGCGGTGGTGCTGTCCAGGCAGCTACCTAGAGCTCAGCACATTTTGCTAATACTACAGTGTTTCTCTGTATTCCAGGTTCTGCTCCAATGCAAGGACAGCCATGATATGCAACAACTGAGTAAAAGTAGGAAGAGTATAATCTCTCTCTCTCTCTCTCTCTCTCTCTCTCTCTCTTTCTTTCACTCATAAGTTATAGAGTTTGCTTCTAGTGCTGACAATTTTTTAAGCTGTTGAAAACTGAATTTAGAGCTATATTTATGAACTCGCCAAGGGCTTTTCTTTTAATCAACCTGTCAAGAACTATCTGCTTTCTTGATAAAGAATATTATCACACATACAGAGGAATCTGCTATCTGTTTGCAGATTTCCTACCTACCTAGTTTTGCACAATTCAGAGGCCAAGGAAGATCTGCCACCTGCCACAAGAAGCAATATATACATACGCATACATATATGTATATATATGTCACACATTTATACATACATATACACCTTCCACAGTAATATATATATATATAATATACCTATTCCACAGTAATATGTAAGATATATAATATATACATATTATCCATCCAATTAGCTAAGCATGTCATTTCTCCTCGTAACTAGATGCCATTATAGTCAGACTTCAGAAATAGGGTCTCATTATAAAGTTCTTGCAGGCCAAAGGAACAATGGTAATAACCTGTGCTTTTTCCAGTGCCACCTTAGACCAACAACTCAAGAAATATCCTACATGTGTCACTGGGATTTCTGTTCGTCAATTTTTGGCTTCTATGAGGAAACTTACAAACCAGTAGGTTTCCATATGGCTTTTCCAAATATTCTTTATATTAGTTATCTCTTCCCTCCCACCCTCCTCTGTCCACCCTTCTACCCATATCTCCACCTAAACCTCCCTCCCTGTCCTTCCCCTTCATATCATCTATGATCTAGTGTGCCCCCATCCCAAGCTCTTTCTTTGCCTTCTCCATCAATGGTCCCTTTTCAGTTTCCTGGACTCTACACATACGACAACTTAACCACATTATCCTAAAGATTGACACTAAGATCCACATATGAATGGGAGAATGCCATGTTGCTCTTCTTGGATCTGGGTTACCTGACATAATTTAATGTTTTCTAGCTTAATTCATTGCTGAAGACACTACCCACTTTGGTCACAGGACATAGATAAATCTAGTTGGTACTGACAGGAAGCTTTTTTTTTTTTTTTGACCGATATCCACTTACAGAAATTGTGAAAAACATGGGACTGGAGAGGAGGTTCAGAAATTAAAAGCATTTGCTGCTTTTGCAGAGGACCTGGGCCAGTTTCCAGTATCCACATGGTAGCTCACAACTACCCGAAACTCTTCAGTTCTCCAGGGGATTTTGATGGCATCTTTTGACTTCTGTTTAAAACTAAAAATAACTTTTGAAAAGGTAGAAGAAACAGACCAAATAGTATTTAGATTCCCTTCTAACACTGACCCATGATTTTATGAAATGTACCCTAATCCCTGTACAATTCCACCCTACCTTAATTAGAAGTACAAGACAGAACATTCAAAGGTCAACAAAGTTTTTGGTATTTATAAATGTTTACATCTATAAAATTTATTTTTAAAGATTTCTTTATTTCTATTTTGCTTTTATTTTTCACCTACGTGTATGCTTCTGTGTTGTGTGTATATAATAAACAAGGAGAAGAGAAGAAGACACGAGATGCTCTGAAACTAGAGTTACAGAGAGTTGTTAGCTGCCTTGTGGATGCTGGGAATTGAGTTCAGGTGCTTTGAAAGACCAGCCAGAGCTCTTACCCACTGAGAGATCACCTTTGGCACTCCTAAGGCTCCTCTTCTCTACCTTAAGCTAATGGGATCAGACAGGGAACTGCATGAATTTCCATCTCAGCTGCATCTTCTCTGTCCTCCCTTAGATCCATTATTTTTATTTTTTCTCAATCCTTAGTTTGTTGTAGAGCTACTAGTTAGACATTAGAATTCCTTTTTCTCATAGATATTCATTTACTTAATATCATTTGTTTGTGTGTCTATGAATATGTTTGTGTGTATGTGTGTAAATGTATGAGTATGCATGTATATGTGTGTATATGCCTACATGTGTTGAATTGTGTGTGTATATGTATACATTGTATATGTGTGTGTACATGTGTGTATACGTGCGGGGGGTATACGTGTGTGTGAATACATGTGTGTATATACATGTGTGTATACGTGTGTCTATACATGTTTGTGTGAGTGTGTGTGTGTCTGTTCCAATGCATCACCTAAAAGTGTAACATGTGTTTCTCCTGAGGAACAGGGTGGTGGGAGAGTTGGGAATAGGCTGGAGGCTGCAGTGTTCACAGTACATGTCTTAATGCCTATACGGATGTTTGTGGCCTTATATTTTTATTTTGTGCACTTAACGTGTTAACAAATTTTAAAAGCAAATTGCAAACAAATAGTAATCTGAAATGTACTAATGAAGCGGTGACAGGCACTGCCATGATTTATACCATGGGCTTATTAGTAGCATCGTCTTAATCTCTTGACTCTCATTTGTCATGTCTTTAGTAACAACATCTACCTCAACCCCTTTTGGTTTGTATTAGAGAGATGTCTGAGATTGGCAATCTAGAACTCCAGAGAAGACGGGTACAGGTTTGCCTGTAGTCATAGCTGCCCAAAGCCTTATTAAACCAGGTATCAACAGGTAAAAGCAGAAGAAATGAAGCTTCTGGAACACCGCCCATCCCCAGTCCCAGTGTGTCACCATCCAGTCTCCTCTTTGTCATGAAAGTACAGAAGACTCACTCATCCTAATCAACTCAGACCCAGTTCTCATCATTCATATGCCAAATCACAGTATAAATGACTCTAAAAACCCAAAGTTAATGTCTTTTCCTTCCCACAATCTTAGAACATATGTCTTGTCATTATTCAGGCATGATAAGAAGAGAAAAACAAATACACAACTCCCTTTGAAAATATAGTCAATCTACTTCTCACAGACAGCAAAAGGAAGGGGCATGTCTCCCATAGGCATCCATAGGGGAAAGCTGGGTACAAGAGAAGCCACCGGTGGGAAAGGGCCTCTGCTACAGTGCTCATGGGATGGGCAGGATATGGGCGGCAAGGCAAGTAGACGGGTCGGCTAGCTTAGGTCATTCGCCAGGCTCTGTACTGTTCTGTGCTTGGTAGCCGGTTTTGGAGTCTTTAGTGCAGAATAGGAGGCGAACCTGAGAGCCCACACATAGGAGGATTTGGATTGGCTCATGTGTGTTGGAGCTCTTCTTCCATGGGGAGTCACATGCTGAGGTAGGGGAGCAAACCCCGAGAGTCAGCAAAGGCCCCAGATTTCAAAGCACCAAGTCGGAAAATAAGAACACATGGTAATGTGCAAACACTCTTCAATGTCAAACATGGAGTAAAATGGATAATTCCTACCTGCCATCTCCATCCATAAAATGAAAAGGAAATATCAGGAATAATTAATATAGCAAAGCACCGTCGCACTAAACAGTCTGCGTTTTACAAGCTGAGCCTTGCAAGTTGCCGAAGTCTTGTTGCTCGCGGCTTTGGCTGTCTGTCGCTCTTACGGGTCCTTTTCGCATACTCTTGCATCTATAGACACGCGCTCACTTCAGAAGCTGGCACCATGGAAGGCCATGCTGTGGAGAAGATGGTTTTGAAATTTCCAACTGACCATACTTAAGTTCAGCTTCCGAAGCCCTCTACGATTCAATTTCTGAAGGACTTCATATCGAAGAATTCTTGGCTTATTTTGCAGCCCAAGAAAAATCTCATTTGTACCAGTTCTGGAGATCATTAGCAGCTGTTAGCCTACGGAAGGCGCCTATGTTTCCCTCTGTGACTTTTGACTTCCTGAACAGCTATGGTGGCTCAAATTAACAAGTCCTCCTTTACAGCGCAGGCTTGGGAAAATGCTCCGCTAAATACTTCATGTATTCATCCAACACACATCTATTGAGTGTTGATTGTGTGTCAAGCAATTCCGCAAGCCTTGAGGATGCTGTCATGCGCAAAATCACAAAATAGACACAGCCCCCCCCCCCTTGTGGAGCTTCCTGCCTCGCGAGGAACTGGCAACAGGCGAAGTAAAAATACATTGCATGTCAGATGGTGGGAACGAGGTGGAGTTAAGCGCTACAGAGGCAGGGGCCCTGGCCTGCAGATTTAAATAAAGCAGAAGGGAAGGTTTTTGCGAGGTAACATGGTAGCGAAGACTGGAGGATGTGCTGGAGAGACGGTTGGACACCGGAAGCTAGAAGAGGTTGGGAGAAAAGGGACAGCTGAGATTTGGGTGCTGGGAATGGAGAGTGTGGAGGTGCTCTATGCAGTGATGAGAGAAAAAGAAACAGGGAAAGATGGACTCTCTGGCCCGACAGACGGAGAGACCATCCACATGGATTCTATCACACATGAGTAAATTCATTTATTAAGGTTCTCACCGCTATGGACCAGTTCCTATTGCAATGAATAATAGCCAGATGGTAGTATGGACAAACCAAGGAAAGTCTCCATGGTTACCCTCACTTCTCATCACCTCCTCTGTGTGACCTCGCCTGTTGAGTACCAGCACAAACAAAGCTGAGTTTGGGGAACTGGCTACGTGAGCACGCCCTAGACCATCTGCCCTTTCCAGAGAAGGCTCAACAAAACTGTTCTGGAACCCAATGGCCATCAGCTAAGAGCCTGACCAGAGTGGGCCAGCTGTAGTTTTGTGCTGAATGAGAGGGAGAGGGTTGGCCCCACTCAGGGAGTGTAAGAGGATGAGAAGAGCTTGGTTCTGACATCAAGAGCTCACCTCCTACATTTACGGAGATGTATTCAGAGAGGGGGCCGTGGGAGAGGTCAACCCTGTCTTACTCTCCATAAGGGGGCATCGGCTCAGGCTCACTAGGAGACAGCTTCCTTGACACCGTCCATTCCTGCAGACACATAAGGAGTTCTTCCCCTTTATAGGAGTTGCAGGAAAAGAGCCGCAAACCTAATGAACATGTAACCTAATGGAATGTCCATGGGAGACATGCTATGTCATACATCATTCCTAGTGATACCTGCTCGGAGCAGTGGGTATCATAAGATGTGGTACAGCAACAGAAGGAACCAGGAAGGGAGAGTATCAGTGGACCAGACTGTTGTGGGAAAGAGGCTCTGTGGAAGCCAACATCATACGTAAGTTTATTTCACTACATAGTCCAGCACAGTGCAAATAATATATACTCCAAATATGATGGGACTGAAAAAGAATTATCTTATTTTTAGAAACTGGATTGAATCATAGAGAGGCAGAACGTGCTCACAGAAAGTGGGTGCTTGGCTTAGAGGGGGCAAACACTGAGCCAGAGGACGTGAATGGGCTTCTCCTGTGTGGCGGGTGTATAGCCATGTGTGGCTCTATCTTACTGCAGAAATTCCACATGTCAATAGCCATGACTTCTGTCAGCATTGTGGGGGCACCAGTCCCATAGGCCAGGAAGCCAGGCAAACTTAGGGTTCATTCTCTTCCACTATAGAACTTCTATAGGATATTTTTCTATCCTTTTAGGAACAGGGGTTGTTCTGCAGACATTAGAAAAGTCTGTTTACACACAAACCTGTGTAGTGAGCAGAAGAGCAAAGGGCAAAGGGCCCTGCAGTGTGTGTGTGTGTGTGTGTGTGTGTGTGTGTGTGTGTGCGCGCGCGCGTGTGTAGAGTATTTATCACAGGAGCAGAGTTTTTATCTTTCTCTTTGTAAATTTTTGACAGCCAGTTTTCCTTTCCTGAGATTGAATAAATCCATCTCCAAATTTATGAGTCTATGATAACCATTAATGTCTGATAGCTTAACCCTTAGAAAAAGACCTGTGGAGGAGTGAGAATATGAACAAAGAGGTCAAGACCTTGATGGAGACACCCACTGAAACAGCTCACCAACTCTGGTCGGGCAGGGAAGGAACCAGCATAGGACCAAACTGGGCCCTCGGAATGTGGGCGACAGTTGTATGGCTGGGGCAGACTGTGGGGTCTCTGGCAGTGGGACCAGGATTTATCCCTACTCCTTATACTTGCTTTTTGGAATCCATTCTCTTTGGAGGGATACCTTGCTCAGCCTAGATATAGTATGGAGGACCTTGGTCCTTCCTCAAAGCAATGTGCCTTACCCTCTCTGAGGTTTGAATGGGGGTTGGGAGAGGGGTAGGTGGAGGGTGCAGGAGGAGGGGAGGGAGTGGGAACTGGGATTGGTATGTAAAATGAAAAAAGACAGTTTTTTTTTAAATGAAATTTAAAAAGACAAAGAAAGAAAGAAAAAGACCTGTGTGCTTAAAATATTATGCTTACAGTTAGATGCTGAGAGCTCAACACACAGGAAGAGACCCGATAGACCAGACCAAAGTGCCGAATGAAGAGACCTTGCTATACACTGCACTATTCAGTGTGCGGGTGATAGTCTGTTGGCACTGAGGCTGGCAGCTGAGATGCCATTTGGAACAAGACATGCATGGGCACGTCCCTGGCATTCCAGGTTTACTACAGGTACCCTGAGATGGGGTGGGGTGTGTTTGCCCTCAGGCTTCCTAGGTTTCCGCGCAGGACTCTTGGCAACACATACAGAGAACAATGGCGCCCTCTGGTGGCCAGTGAACAAAATTGGAATTGATTTTAATGCTCCTTCCTGACCCTGTTTGCGATTCCCAGGACTGTCTCCAAGGCCGTCTGCTGCTTGCCAAAGCGAAGGAAATGATGAGGAGAATTCACTGGCTAGAATCCAGACTCAAATAATCCTGGTTTTGTCGGACTTATCTGGGTGGTTACAGCTGCAGAGATCTACTCAGCCTTCAGGGCAGTAAATCACGCGTTTACCCCATTCATAATTCAGCTTTCTTCCAGTCAAATTCAAGACGCTCTGTCCCCACTAAATCTCTCCATCCGTTAACTCTGCTGTCAATTTCCCCTCGTTTGCTTCCCAGATTAGAGTCAAGCACCTGTCTACAAAGCGGAAAAGTGTAAACTTCTGAATAAACGTGTTGCCAGTGAGGAAAAAGGATGCTTCTCTGTTAACACTTCTTTGAATTTGTGTTTTAGGACCTGTCCCAGACATCCAATCTCTCTGAATCCCTCATCATATACATATGTGTGAGTGACTATACTTGAAAATTGAATTATGTCACATTATACCAAAATTATGTTGCCTAATATGTTATAATAAAATTAAATTATAAAGAAATTCAAATTATGTTGTATAATATTATAGGTAATTTATATTAAAACTGTAGCATATAATATAGGTAAATGATATTAAAACACATACAGTAAAATATGTAATTGTCTGAAAGCCATGTTATATTTTAATATGTAATCGCCTTCATTGTATTCCTACTTCTAAAATTCTCATTGTAAAAATAATGTACAGTCTGTGACTTTGGGGAAAATACATGCTTTTATCTTCACGATTCTTAAAAAATCATGCACCCCATGTCTCCAGCACACCCATGTGGTATAGCTAGCCTTTGCACAATCACAGTCACAAAGATGTGCTCAGCAGAGACAACACGGCACAGTGGGATACTGTGGCCCTTAGGCAATGAAGGGGAAATTTCCCATGAGATGCAGACTGCAGTTTGCTTTAAGACACGTTCTAGGCGCTAAAGCTCAAAGAAGGGGCCGTCATAAAGGACAAATGAGAAGGTCACCTTTCCACTGTGTGGGGTGAGACTTAGGCAACGACACGTGGGTTCAAACCGTATAATATGACACCATGTTTTTGCCAGAAAAATAAAAACATCAGAACCAGGAGACGAAACAACAGAAGCTACCGCCTATGCGCTAGCAGTACCGGATATGAAGGGCTATGCCTTTTAAGAAGGACATTGACTGATTTCAGGCACTGTTGTTCTTATAGATATTTAACACACAAATAGATATTGGATATGTAACTATACCAAGGGAGTTTACATCTTGACAAATGTTGACAATGTTTTAACTTCTCCCTTGGGTGAAAAGTCATCAGAATAACAGAAACGTTGACCCTGAGATAACCCAAAATGAGCTGGACACTTAATTAGCATGTGTAATTAACATACTTCAGGGCTCAGGACACCATCTTTGCTCTGGTTGGCCCAACATACTCTGTTGGCTTACGCAGACCAAATTGTGGGGTTTTTCTTTCATTCTCCACTCCCCTCCTCCCTCTGCCTTCTTCCTTCTTCCCTCCTTCCTTTCTTCCTCCTTTTCCACGTGCCAGTGGTTTTTTTTTGTTCTTGTTGAGACATCTCCTTGCTAGATAGTTCAGGCTGGCCTTGAAATCATAAGCATCCTAGGCTGGCCTAGAACTCACAATCCTCTTCCTTCAGCCTCGCAAGTGTTGGGATTTTAAGTTTGTTACCATACCTGACCCAGTTGTGAAATTTTTCCATTTATAGACTGGTTCTTTTTGTTTTTAAAGTAAACAGTTGAAGAAAAGGAATTTAAATTAAAAGCAAATTCACATTGCATTATTCCACTGGTCTTCTCATAAGATGCTGTCTAAACTCAGTCTGCCGCGGATTCTCCTCAGACCATCAGAACCAAATTTTGACCGGTGTCCCATGCTCCTCCGGGCATCTTGCTCTAGCAAGCCTCTGTTTGGGCTGTGCTATTCTGGGCCCGGCACTGACGTATGCGCTGTCTGGACTCCACTTAAGAGACCGAAATAGGAGAGCTTTGGGCCTGCGTAGCCACTGCTCTTTTCAGACTGAAGCTCACACACACTCCCGGGAACTAAAAGTAAGATCTCTACACACTTGGGGTGCAGCACAGAATATGCGAGGCTAGTATAAATAAAAACAGGGAAATTGTACACTGCAGTATATGAGGTACTGATGTCAAAATTCTTCTTATAGAAAAATACACCTTAGTCAGATTGACATGTTGGAATCTCTGTTGTTATTGCTGTAGTCCAGAACTTGCTAACCTAGGGAGGAGCTAATGTCAGCTGGGGGACTCAGGCTCAGAGGAGACCGGCCAGCCTTCCTAGACCTAGACAGAGAATAATGCACAACCTTTGCAGGCAGAAAAATTCTTACTAAAATTCCAGGTTAGCTTTTTTTGCTTTGTTGTTATTGTTGTTGTTTGTTTTGTTTTGTTTTTGTCAGCTTGAAAGAAGCCAGAGCGATGTGGAAAAAGGGACCCTCCACAGAGGAACTGCCTCTATCACCCTGGTCAGAAGACACGTTTGTAGAACACTGTCCTGATTAAGGATGACGGGAGAAGATTCAGACCATTTTAGGTGATGTCACTCCTAAGTAGGCAATCCTGAGGTTGTATAAGAAAGCTGCTAATGGGAGCAAGCCAATAAAGAACACTCCACCAAGGCATCTGCTTCTGCTCCTAATTCCAGGTTCCTATGGGAGGACCTACCCTGACTTTCCTTCACGCTAGACCATAGGGCAGTACCTTTCAACATCTTGGTCCCAACTGTCGGAAAACACACATTTCCTATGGTTTTAGGAACTAAGACACCACTCAGTAGTAAGATTACAGTTCTGAAGTAGCAGCAAAAATAAATTTATGGTTGGGGGTTCCTAAGACCATAAGAAATATGTTTTACAATGCCTGAGAAGCCTGCTGTAGGGTGTAATATGAGATAAACCCCCCTCTCCAAGTTTCTTTTGGTCATGACACTATCATAGCTACAGAAAGCCAATTAGGACAGACAGCAAACAATTATGCCTTGTCATTGTTTTTTGGGTCCCATTTATTCTGGACCATGGTGTCCCCCACCCATTCTCACTGTGGCATTCACCACACTGCTTTATCCTTTTGCTTATGTGCCTGAATTCCTTTAGCTTAGCAGTGACTGGAGAACAAAGATGTACCTCATTCATTCATTTTTTGTCCCCTCGGCTCTTCACATAGTGACAAGCAAATCTGAAAAATCTAAGGTCAAGCTCCAAAGTCCAAACCATGTTGAGTTCCAACAGGACACTGTGGAGAAAAAATTTCCACCCCTGACAGGTAACAGGCAAAACACAGACACTCTGAAAATGCTGTACCAAATTATCTTCAGACTATTGGAGAAAGTGTATATAAAACATAAACAAATTTTGTGCTTGGGCTTGTATTTCATTCCCAAGACAACTCTTTATGTTGTTTGTAAATATTTCACAGTTCTTAAAAAATATCTAAACTTCTAATCAGGTCAGATGAAGGAAATGATAAGCGTCTAAGTCCAGATTTCTAGCCAGTGTTCGCTGAATGAACACATAGTTCACTTTGGGGGCTTTGAAAGTGTGGAAGCTTTGATTGCCTTTGGGGAAATGGACCAGACTCCTGACCACGCACGTTGACTATCTAAGAAAACAGAGTTTAGCTTCTACTTAGGACAAAGATAGCTTGAAGAAGATTATCTTAGCAAGATGGAGAAGCCGGGCAACCTACAAAATTGTAATTGTGACTTTCCACGAGGGCATTAGAAGCTGAGGGTGCAAAGCACCCAAGCTTTTCAGCTCTGAAGAGGGGGCAAGTCTGGAAACACGGCTAGCACACACTGTGTCTCCTGTGGAAGGGTCTGTGTGAGGGGCTGGGGGAGGGGACGAAGCTGTCTTCAGACCAGGGTGGAGGGGGAATGGACGAACGTTCCGTAAAGGCATAAAGATGAAGCACGGGCTGCCTTGCTCTGTGTTCCTTTGTTCTTCTGAGGGGCCCAGTTTGAAGAGCCTATAATTGGCATTTGCTACAACAGGTTATTTAGTATGTGATCTGATGCTGAGAATTTAGCAAGTCCTAAATTAAAAATGGTTAGTCTTCCCCGGAAAAGCACATACGTGTTTATGTTTACCTTTCTGGGACTCCAAGGAGGAAAGTGTAAGTTGTCGTGGAGATGCATCTGCTTTGCACATGAACTGGAAGATATATGTGGCTTACAATGCCCTTCATGACAGAGGGAGAGACAGACAGAGAGAGACAGTGAGAGAGAGAGAGAGAGAGAGAGAGAGAGAGAGAGAGAGAGAGAGAGAGAGAGAGATTGGTCTAAAACATTACAAGTTCCAAGCCTCTACATGTGGGGAATATGCTTTATTGGCAACCCATTACCCTAAAAGTACAACATACCATCTAGAGCCATGTTTAGGAGTGCCTGGCAGCCTCCAGGCACTTCTTGGTGCATCTCCAGTCGGCATTGCACAAATTCCTAGAACTTGTGCCAGCTGGGGAAAAGAAACCCCAACAACCAAGGTCTTAGGATGCTTTTTTGTCATTCCCTCTCTACAGCTAAAACGCTGCTAGAGGCTTAGAGGAGAATTTGTGATTGCTGGATGATAGCCAGGAAGGGAGTTTAGTAGCAAGACTCCTCCCAGAGCTGTGCTGGTCTTGGATGGAGCAAGAGAAGAATTCTGTGCTCTGTGCTTTCAACTGCCTAACTCAGTGGCTATGACCCACCACAGAGCTCAGGAGGCTCCCAGGCCTCTTTCTTTCTCCTCGAAAGGACAGAGATGGTGAGGCTTGTCTGAAACTCTCCCTCCCCCGGGATCCTGGAAACAGAGCAGGACATCACATGGCAGATTGGTTGGGGGGAAAAGGAGAGACTTGCTTGCTTGGCTCCCTTCTACCTAGCCCCTGGGAACAGTAAATCTTCGGTGGCTGCTGAGAGACTTCAATTTGGCATGAAGAAAAACTCCTTCTGGTGATTAATGTGATAGACGGGCTCTGTAGTTCAAGGGCAAGGCAGCAGAAGACAGCAAGTGAATAAAACTGTTCCACATTCTCTCTACTTTCTGGTCTCATTTCCTCAGAGAATGCTGTCTTATGACCTTCTCTTTTGCAGGGTTCTGTAATCTTGCCAAATTAGCATACCTTAAGCTCATTTCCCCCAATGGCGAGGAGAGAGAGGGATCTTCCTGCAGGGGTCAAGGAGGGAAACTTTGTGGAACTTCTCCTTGAATCTCCATCTCTCATGTGGGAGTGGTTCATAATAAACATAACTTTAAATGCATTCCTCGTTGGGTATCTGTCGATTTCCTATCAATCACAATGTCTTGGACACCCCTGGCTGTTGAAGTGATAGGCGCGTGTTCACAGGTGAAGAAACTCAGGCAATCCACCCGCCCCCCCCAAACACACACACACACACACATAGAGAGCTCTGGTAATGAAGACATCAGAGGGTGCTGTGTATTAATCAGCTCTGCATCTCGGTGACAAGATACTTCACAGAGTCAAACAAAAAGAAAAAATGCTGAGACTGGGGGTTGGCGCAGCAATAAAGTGCTGGGCTTGTGAGCATGGGGAGTCTGACATGGGACCCAAACTTATGTCAAATACAAGGTGCAGGAGTACACAGCTGTAGTCCTAGTTGGGGTAGTGTGTG
>NC_022032.1:18772562-18821007 GCF_000317375.1 Microtus ochrogaster | reverse complement strand
GTGTGTGTGTGTGTGTGTGACAGTCATCTTCCTGAAGCTCACTGGACAAATCTGTGAGCACCAGGCTCAAGTGAGCTCTGTCTCAAAATTTAAGGTGGAAAACAGTGGTGGAACACACCCAGTGCTAACCTCTGGCCTCCCTCCGTATGCTACTGCACATATGCACATCTGTAAGCATACATGGCTCTCACGCACACACATCTGCACACACAGGAGCACATACATATACTCAAAGAAAGAGAAAAAGAAAGGTTCATCTGTGTTCCCGTTTCAGGGGTTCTGTTTCTCCTAGGCCGGTGGGAGGCAGCGCATCATGGCAGGAGTATGTGGTATAGGACACCTTGTGGCAGCTGAGAAACGGGGATGAAGAAGAGAGGCCAGGATCACACTATCCTGCTTGTTGCTGAGCCTTCAATAACCTAAATCCCTTCTACTTGTTGCCATCTACTAAGGCCTCTGTTATCTCCCAAGAGCACCACAGGCTGGGGACCAAACCTTCAACAGATGGGCCTTTTGTGGGGGACAGTTAACACCCAAACTATGTCACTTGATGAAGAGTGAATGGCGGGAATGACTTAGTCGGAACTTTTCTCATAAAAAGTCAAACCTTCCTAAAGGAGGTCACTTATTCCCAGGAATCTCCTCAACAGTGAAGATGAGCCTGGCTGACAGAAGAGTGTGGGGGCTCACGACACTTCCAGGCAGACATTGTCACAGACTACCGCCTAGACGTCTGAGGGTTTGTATGTCTTTACTTCCAAGCACTTACTCTCCGCTAATTTTCCTACAAGCCCATACTCTCTTCCTGAGGGTATAGAAGTTTCTAGATGCCCCTGGGTTGAAGAAAACTGTCTCATACTTTAGAACATACAAAGAGGTAATATAGGAAACAAAGTATAGAACTCTAGCCATTTAAATGATTCAGCAAGACATAACCACAGAACAGAAGAATTGCGTCAGGAAATCTATATATAATGAAGCAATTTGAATAAAACCCTTAAATTTAATTACCAACAAAGGATAATTAAACGATATAAAAAATTAAATAGTAAGAGGTGAATATAGGAAAGAAAACATTGGAGGCTAGTGAGGTCGAGGAAACTAATCATTCATTTAGTTTCCAGCTCATTCATCAACTGAAATATCTATTTAGAACAGTGGTTTTCAACCTGCGGGTTGCAACCCCTTTGTGGGATCAAACAACTTTTTCCCAGGGGTTGCCTAAGACCACTGGAAGACACAAATGTTTATAGCACAATTCATAACAATCGCAACATTACAGTTAAGAAGCAACAACGAAAATAATTTTATGGTTTGGGGATTACCACCACATGAGGAACTGTATTAATGGGTCGCGGCATTAGGAAGGGTTGAGAACAACTGATTTAGAATAAACGTTGCAGAAAGTTATATGACTTTTCAGAGAACAGAAAAAGGAACAAGGGACTAAGAAGTTGTAACTAGAAACTAGAAAGGTTTCTATTACAGGCAAACGATTTTAGAGGTAGGAGTCAATGTGTTTATTGCACACATGGCTTAAAAGGTTCCTCATCTAGAAAAAGGGAGAGAAGTTTCAGGCAAGATTGCAGAATAATTGATAACAAGAATACTAGAATCGCACATGGGCACAGTCTTTAACTTGACAGACTGAGGAGATGCAGGATTCTGTCTGTACCTCAGACAGCTGACATTGCCATGTCTCTATACACAAAGGGAAGTCACTCCTTTTTGAACCTGTTATCCACAGCAGATGAACGAGCAGCCAACCCACCACACACACACACACACACACACACACACACACACACACACACTCGCCTGGCCGAAGGAAAATGCAACAACAGAGAAAACAATGAAGAGGAAGAGGATGGGAAAAGAGGGAATTGGGGTGGCTGTCTCTTTGTTCTAATCTCTATGCGACTTCCTTGGTCATCTCATTTTACTTTGCCAGTACAGCATCTCAATTTAGGGGACTATGCAAATGAAGGGGGAAAATGATCTCCCTGCTCCACCTAGTGTTACATTTTGAAATGGCAAGCGTCTTGACAATTCTCACTTCCTAAGTTAACCTACCCAGAAACCGAATGAGGAACGGGATCAAATCAAGTTCTCTGTGTGCAACCGTGAGAAGCGTTTCAGAGCAAAAGATGCCAGTTTCCCAGCTTCACGATAGACCCCTAGCTGCCTCTCAGAAGCCTGGCCGTGTTTCCTCTGCAGTTATGGGTCTCCACCTCCCCTGAAGCTCTGGTCTCTATCACTCAGGGAGGTAACAGGAATTTGTAAACAAATGTCTTTCCTTATGTCCAATAACTCTGATGTCTCCCCAGGAACTGGCTTTGAGCTATACCAAGCTACTCCCACCCCCAAGGAAACTTAGAAATAAGGGACTTCTGCTTCTTCTTCTGTCCCATACATTCTGACACACTCCCTCCCCTGCCTCATGCTGTCCATGGCAACCAAGTCCTCATCTCTCACTTCAAGCTATCTCCCTCAATGTCCTCATAATGTCTATAATTCCCTTACCATCAAGCTTCCATCATTTTGCTTTGGGTGTGATGTACTGTCTTCATAACGCTCCCTTACCTCTGGGCCCAATCACGGCCTTCGTGATTTTTAAGGCCGATGTCTGAAAGGTAATTGTGTCTGCTCCTTTCCCGAACCATCCCCCCTGTTTCTTACAGTCCATATAATTATATCTAGTGAAGACAAATGGATAAATTCAGGAAAACACATTGCTGTAAGTCCTCTTTATTATAGCAAGTCTGTCAAAACTCCATTAAGCAAGAGAGTGGCAACGGCTAAGAGTTAAATATTTGTTATATAACAAATATGTCCCTATATTATTTTATTTAATCTGTGCAATAGTTCTCTAAGGTAGATATTATCATATACCGAGAAAACGTAATCTTCCTTCTACCTGGAGCTTCCCAGACTGCTTAGAAGCCATTACTGCTCATGGAGCCTTCCAAGGCTTTCTAGGCAAGGCTTAAAAGTGCTAGAGAAGATGGTTCCTCAAACATGCATTTTTTTCCTTCTTTCTTCATTTTTAATTACAAATCAAGTTCTACTAGACATCATTCTGTAACTTTAAAATTTTTCTGAAAAGAAAAAAATGCAACCATTTACTTCTATAACCTCTCTAAAGAGTATTCTGCTTATTAAAATAGCACAGGCAGCTGCCTATTAATATAATAAAGACATTTTTAGCAGGACTTATTTTCCTCAGTTTTCAAAGTTGCATCTATAAGACAAATTCTCTAAAAGGGATTTTTTAAATTAAAGTTATATTATGAAAAATTTCTTGTAAGCACAAAACAAAACTCATTCTGAACAGATGAATAAAACATGGTTATATTTAATATTTCAGATTGGTGTGGTTAAACTCAACAACCTAAAATAACAAAACAATAAACCAGGTAAAGGATGTCTTATGGGACAAGGTAACTTCTTACTGGATGGTAGCTATAGTTCCATGCTTTCCTAGTATTTGTGAGGCCCAAGGTTCAATTCCCAGTACTACTAGGGGAAAAAAAAAGACTTTTTATGAATTATAAGGGGGCAGATATAGCAAAGCAGTAGAAAACTGGGTGGGTGACGTAAGCAGGCGCTCTAGAGAGCAGGAATTACAAATAACCAAACATGAAAAAAGTGTTCAGCTTTGTTCATTTAAACTAGGCCAACAATAGTATGTTATTTCCCAGTCATTTCATTATCAAAATGTAAGTCTATGAAAGAATAAGAGAACAAGTCTCAAGACAGTTTGGGATCAACAACAATGCTTTGGAAAGCAACTGGGTGGTCAATGTGGTTATGAATAAAATATGATAAATTATGACACAATAGACTTTGGCAAAAAGTATTATTGACGAAAGGAAGACATGGTATTCTTGAAAAGTTCCAAGGTGGGAACTTGAATTTCCTTTTTCTTTTAATTATATTTTTGGGGCTTTACTTATTTTTATTTTATGTGTGTGAGTGTTTGCCTGAATATATATTTTTGCATCTCATGAGCACAGTGTCCAAGGAGGCCAGAAGAGGGCACTGGATTCCCTGGGACTGGACTTATATAAATGGTTGTAAGCTGCGTGTAAGTGTTGAGAAATGAACCAGAGTCTTCTAAGAAAGCAGTCACTACTCTTAACCACTAAGCAATCTCTCCAGCCCCATTAGAAAAATTTTTGAGCTGAATTTCCAAATCATATAAAAAAATAAAGATATTGAGACTTCCCTTAAAGCCTTTGACAACATAGCCTCAGTTTTGTTATATTTGACACTGTATTATGATCACTTCCACACTATTTAATAGACTTTTAAAAAGGTTTTGACTATAACAAATATTCATAACTTAAAGCTTGACACTATTCAGTGCCTCAGCTCATAATTATATAAGCATCAGCATTATATATTTTAGAGACACATTTTCATCTTAGACTGATATGTTAATGAAGTCCTGTTACCTGATGTCTTTCAGTACCTGGTAACCAACCACTGTTTTCCAGCTCTGAGAATTTGACTCTTCTGATCAATGAAGGATTTACGCAGTAATCTTTGAGTCAGCTTTGTTTCACTTAGTATAATGCTTTCGAGGTCCATCCATGCTGTCATAATAAACTGTGAGGATTGCACTTCCTTTTCAAGGTGAATAATCTGATTATGTATATCCACGTTTTGTTTATCCTCTCATCCATTGATAAATGTGGTTATTTTCACCTTTTGCTTATTATGAATAAAGCTGCTATAGTTACTGCTATTCACACATCTGTTTAAGCTCCTTGTTTTCTTGCTGATATATCTAGACATTGAATTTCAGAATCATATGGTAATCTTGAGACTCTCACACATTATTTTCTGTGGTGATGCAATGTTATGAAGATATCTTTTATGAATGTGACTCTAGACCTCATAACCACAGTTAATAAATAGTATACGTTGAAGTCATTGAAGATCTGAGCTGCTATCCTACTGTGTACTCAGACTATCTATTTAACCTGCCCTTAAGAGAACAGCCTAGCATCCAACCTTACTTGACTTAGACTTCCCATGTAATCAATATTCACAGCTACTGCGTAGCTATATCCTTACATGGCATACTCTTCCATGAATTCCATGTTATGCTAACACAAATTCTGACTAGGTCTCTAAGTGTTTCAAATGTAAAGCTCAGGCCTTGACTTTTCTTTTGATAAAAACAGGAGTCAAAAGACATGTCCTTCCAATAATGATTCTCAATAATCCAACACTTCTATCACATTGTATTAAGAAGGGAAATCTGTAAATAAATGAAAAGGATGGAAAGATACTAGCAAATAAAAAGAATTGACGTATGAAGATTAAAACTGTTGGACGTTTCCAGATGGAAGAGAAAGGTGAAAACTGACTGAGCAACTGTACAGCTGCCCAGGCCTAGAGCCAGGGTTGTGACTTGGCCTGTCCCATCATCCACCCCATCTGTGATCTGCTGGAGCATGTGAAGGACCTGATCCACAGACCCAATGCTGCAGAATCTCCACAACACAGGCCAATAACAGGATATCCAAGAAGAGTCCCAGTGAGGACCCAGCATCAAGGGTGTGGCAGAAACCAGAGGCCTCGACAGACCAAAGACTCATTGCAATGAACACTTGCAAGAAAAGATACTTAGAAAAAGGGACTTACTGCTTGACTTATGTGTCACACAGTACCTTCCATTTTTACTTTTTTCTCCTGTTTTATTTTATTTAGAGGGGCAGAGGTGTGAAGGGATGAGAAAATGAATGACATCAAGATGCATGATGTGAAAGGCACACTGACTAAATAAAAAAAAAGGAAAAAAATGATGGTGGGCTATATCCAGAATGGAAAGGGAAAGTAGGAGATTTATACAAGTTGTGAGGGTCTGAGTAAGTGATCTAAGGTACATAAAAAAGAAGATTTAGAGAAGATACATATAATAATAAATTTCTCAAATCCAAAATTTAACATGTTGGTGTTAAACCTATACTTAAAGTCAAGGAGTTCTCATAAGTTAGTAGTCTCCTTCCAGTGACAGTTACAGGTACTGGTTACTAGAGCTTTACAAAAACAATAAAAAAACCAAAGACACAGGTTCAGAAAGATGAGTTTCTTTTGGCCATTTAAAGTTTTATCACATTTATGCTGATAAATTTTCAGGCTCTGGTTTTGGTTCAGTTGAACATGAGTCTGCTCAAGCTGTTTAAGGATTGCTTTCTCTACGATGAGATTGCAAAAGAGTTTGAAGCAGACAACGGTTCTGCTTATACACTGTCATGTTTTGTCAGCTCTAAAGAGCTCATGTACCTCTTTAGACATTATGACATTCCACAATCCCAAAGGCAAGTTGTAATTGAAAGAGTTCACGTATTATTCAAAAATCAAGTGCACAAACAGAAAAGGGGGAAATAAGATAACAGCTCTGGAGCAACTTGCCAAAGGAGTTTATATTTTAAATTTTAAAATTGCTACTCTTAATCTTTCCTTCTGACACCTATTTAAAAAATAGCATCATAGAAACACAAGAAGCTCCATCCAAACTCATGTTTTTATATAAACTCTCATAAGAATGTAACCTAGGTCTGAGTCCAAGGTCTGAGTCTTGTCCCCTTCATCCCTTGGAGTCGAGACACCACAGCTGTGCTTTCTCCTGCAGGTTTTCTCTGACTACCAACATGACTGGTAAAGCCACCCAGTAAGCTGGCACCAGGAGACTACAACCTGGTAACAAAAGAGGGATATTGCTTGACTATCGAAAGCATGCTAACTGAGTGTCACTTCTAATTCTTACCCCCTAACCAAACTCTCTGTCTTTATACTGTGTCATCTCCTGGCTTTACTTCTAAGATAACAAATTCATACCTGAACTCCTGCTAATCTTACTTACCAATGACACGGGGGAACCTGCTTTAGAATAACTTACTTATGATCTGAAAACATATACACACAGGAAGATTAATTAGAATGATTATTGCAGCTTTTGCAACTGTTGAAGTTATTACTGTCACCGCAGCAGTAACCTTATCCAACCTACCCAAACTACAGCAAATGTCAGTTCATATCTTCAAAACATTACCACTGAATTACAAAAACAAACCTATATCGGCCAACAAATCCCTAAGAGTTTTGATGTCCTTGAAGCTACTGCCAAGTGGCTTGGAGAACAAGAATGTAAGGCCTTAGAAATTGATTCTCTTATTTCTACCTCTCCAAGACCAGGATGACAGCTGCATGCCTCCTGCTAGCTATTTTAATGTGGGGACTTGGGCTTATTGTAATCTTAGGTCCTTGTGATTGTGTGGCAAGAACTTTATGACCCATCCCAGCTCTGCATCTCTTGTGCCTACTTTTTAGATGGATTATTTTATTGTTGGGTTATAGTATTCTAGATATCAATCTGTTATCTAATATTTTGAATATGTTTTCTTCCATTTGCTGGACTGTCTTTCAGTCTCTCGAGAGTGTCTTTTGATACACAAAGGTTTTGCTTTGGATAACACGAAGACAACAAAGACCCTACGAAAGACATACATGGATCTAATCTACATGGGAAGTAGAAAAAGACAAGATCTCCTGAGTAAATTGAGAGCATGGGGACCATGGGCGAGGGTTGAAGGGGTGGGGAGAGGAAGAGAGGGGAGCAGAGAAAAATGTAGAGCTCAATAAAATCAATTAAAAAAAGAAAAGATTTTAGCACTCAAAAAAACTGATTTTCAATTAAAGAAATAAAGTTTCGTTCTTTCACATATAAAAATAGACTTTGAGCCACTTTGAGCTAGATTTTGTGTATAAGTATTCTGTTTTATTTTTTGTAAGTGAATATCCTGGGGTTTGGGGACGGGGTGTTCTGTGTTGTAAGTTAATATCTTGGGACTTGGGGAGGGGATGTTTCATTCAGCACAAGTTGGAGACAAGCTGTTCTTTCTCCATAGACAAATTTTGTCCTCTTTGTTTAAAAACCATCTGAACACATGTAATGCTTTCTATTTCTGAGTCTCCATTGCATTATGAGAGTCTATGTACTTGTGTTTTCATGCCAGCAACTGACACTGATTAATTACTGTTATAAGTTTTGGTATCCATGAGTTTGATTCCTCAAGCTGTGATCTTTTTTAAAGATCGATTTAGCTGTTGGAATCCTTGAAAAATCCACAAGGTTTTGAGGTTTCAATGATATCAACAGGATTTTCACGGAGTCTTTACTAAACTTATAAATCACTTAGAGTGATATTGTCACCTTGTTAATTATGTCTTTCAATCCATGAACCGGAAATGTCTTTCTAAGTAGTTTTTTTTCTTTTAATTTCTTTAAGCAACCTTTTTCTCATTTGGGGTATATGAACTTTTAAGATAATTGGCTAGGTTTCTTCAGAGTGCTTTTTTCTAATCAGAAGTCTGTCTAATTTCCTCTTCCTGCTGCTCACTGGATATGTTCATATACACAACTGGCCAGTGTCTACTAATTTTCTATCTTGTGACTTTGCCAAATTTGTTAGTCTACCAGGATTCTGTGGCGTCTTCAGGGTTTCTGCCTGTGAGATCATGTCACAGGCACACAGACACCATTTCGCTTCCCCTTTCCCAATTTGGATTGCTTTTATTTCCTTTTTTTTTCTTGTCAAATCAAATGGGCTACAACTATGTGGACCATTGTATCGAAACACACAAAATAGAAGATCTGGCTCAACCACAAGTTCTGTGTGGCAGACAATGGTTTCTTTTCAGAAGGGAAGTTCAAGTGCAGCTCTGATTAGCAGTAGGACCGAGAGGGAAAGAAGGGAACAAACCATTTCCTCCCCTTGAAAGTCCTGGTAGGCTCATGGCTTTAGCTGAGCTAGCTGGAGTGTGACGGGCAGAAATGGAAGTGACTTTGGGGAGAGGAGCTGCATCTTTACCTTAGAGCGTTGGTTCTCAACCTCCCTAGTGAGGTGACCCTTTGATATAGTTCCTCATGTCATGGTGACCCCAAGTATTAAATTACTTCATTAGTGCCTCATAATTGTCACTGCAATACTGCTATGAATTGCAATGTCTGGTATGCAGGGTGTCTGATGTGTGACCTCCCAAGGGGTCGTGACAGACTGAGAACTGCTGTTTTGAAGAGAGGACTTGGAAAGAAAGACACGCCCTGCAGTGGCATTTCTCTGGTATTTTAATCCATAAAACTTGTCTGAGGTTCAGAAAAGTAAAACAGCCACCCTGGCCAGCCTTATAGTCCAGGCAGCAATGACACACACCTTTGATCCCACTTTCAAGCCACACTAGTTTGCCATAGAAACCAGGAAGCAATAGGGCACACCTTTAATCCCAGAACTAGAAAGGAATAGAAGACAGGAGGAGATAGCTCACAGACACAGTCTCAATTCTGAGGTTCCTGGAGGCACAATCGCCATTTCGGACTCAGGTTGAGGTAAGGTCCAGATGAAGGTCAGAAGGAGGGAGAAGATGAGCAAGGAAGTCATGACTGTGAGGGGTTCATCCATCCATGGAGATGGTGTGACTGATCTAAGGGGAGCTCACCAAGGCCAGCTGGACTGGGACTGATGGAGCATGTGATCAGACCAGACTTTCTGAATGTGGCCGACAATGAAGGCTGACTGAGAAGCCAATGATAATGGCACTGGGATTTGATTCTACTGCATGTACTGGCTTTTTGGGATCCTAGTCTGTTTGGATGCACACCTTCCTAGGCCTGGCTGTAGGGGGGAGGGCCTTGGACTTCCTATGGGTAGGATACCCTGCCTTCTCTTAGGTCTGGAGGGGGAGGGGAGGAGGGGGAGAGAAATGGGAGGAGGGGAGAAGGTAGAAATTTTGAATAGTATTATTTATAAAGCAATAAAAAAAGAAAAGGAAAATGAAAGGGATAATCAAATCTTACCTAAAATGATCACAATACACTTTTTACATTGATCCATTCATAAAAATGATTGTTTTCTTTTTTTAAAAAAAATTCTTGTGGCAAGGGGTTATCAAACTTGTTCTGCTATTGTGTTATTTAACGTGTATATTCTATTCCCATACATTGTCATAGTATAGGTGAGAAAGTTTAAGGCCAAATTAGAGTCCTTTATTTTTGCCTAGCAACCAAGAAAGGGACAGCACTTCAGAAGAACTCTTCTTGGTACTGAATCTCAGGGGCACAGTGTTTTTAAAGGCAGAAGATCACACCGACTACAATCACGTCAATCTCTGATGATGCTCAGAGGGTCCTTGCAACATCTGATTTGGAGGAACATTACAGTTATTTCAGGCACGCCATCACAATCCATGTTGATTTACACCTTGATCCGTTATTTTAGTTTATGTTTAATTTGTACAAACACAATCATACAAGCTCCTACACCCGGACCATAGTCAGGGTCGTGGAGAATCTCAAACGTGCTTCCAAGGTGGACATGGCTACTGAGGCAGGTAGAGGCTGAGAAGTATCTAAGTAGGTACAAGATGTGTCAGGACAAGATGATGTTGCCTTAGTCACTTCAGCATTAAATGAAGAATGATTTTCAATTTAAAACAATTTTTACAATAAAGTGACTTGACTTGTTACTACCTATATAGTGCCCTTGATCATAAAAACTGTTTGTAACTTAAACAGTTGTAGACACTCTTTATAAAAAATACTCCAGCTTATTGAAAATTATTATTACACACAGGCAGAGGAAAACAATATGTCTGTAGCTTAATAACGTAATACTTATGAGATGGCTTCAAAGAGACAGGAGACAGAAAGAGAGGTCTGATCAGGTAGGTGGGGTCACGTTTATTCACTGCAGGGGGCATAGGCTCACCCACGTGTGTAGTTGAGAAATGCCTATGGAAAAATATGGTTGCAATAGGGGTAGAAATGACTGCAACAAGTATATTAGTTTTCTCCTGTAGTACCTTATTTCTGGATTGCTTTACCTGGCCTTATGGGAAGCTGTCAGTGTAGTCTTTTAGCAGGAAACTATCAAATAAATAAGTAAATTATAAGTGACTGTACTAACAATTCCAGACTTTGCTACTTGCTGGTTGTCTCATCATTTTCCAAACTCGTCATACAAATTATATTACTATATACCCATAAATATGAGCCCATTTAGACTATGAGAAGTTGGAGATTTTGTTAATTAAATAAAATTAACGGGATTCTGCTTCTATAATTCTGCAGATTTTGGGGGGTTTCCCCAAAGCTTTGTTTTGGGGAGCACACCAGACAAAGACTATACCCTGAAAGTCTTTATTCCAGCTGGCTGGGAGTACACTCAGGTTTTTGGAACCTAACTGTAGCACTGGGTGTTTAGAGTAAGGGGACCTTAAAGGCAAAACTCATATTCTGGTACCTCACTCAATAACTTCAGGGGGAAGTTTTGTACATGCAAGCAGTTTAACAGAAGCCAAGGTAAGTCAACTGGGTCATCGTGATCTTAGGTTCCTAGAATCGAGTTGGGTAGTTTTCTATGGGATTCTCCTTCCAGGAGATCAAATTTTAATCAAACATAAATGGCTTTAGTAAGAATACAAGATGGAGGGAATGACTGCCCCGTCACATTCTCCGCTGGTTCCAGGACCAATCTAGTCAGTCTCCTATGAGTTTCATTCATTCTTTGGCTCCGACCTGAGTTCTATGGCCTATATTCACAATGTAACTTCCAATTACGACTTAATACCTTTGATTCTGAGTCACTAGGGAGGTAGTCCAGCAGTTAAAATGCCTGCCACACAAGTCTGCTTGAGAATCACATCTGAGATTCCCAGAACCCAGGTAAATGCTAGGTGGATAAAGGGCCTTGTCTTATAATTCTAGGGCCCAGAAGATGGAGATCCAGAGCAGGCTGGCTAGCTAGGCTAGCAGCAGTAATGAGTTGTGTGTTCAGTTGAGAGACCCTGACTCAATGAATAAAGTGTAGACCAGTCAAGGAAAATACCCCAAATCAACTTCAGGCCTCAATGCGCATGTGTGTACATGTGCATATGCACCCCCAATATACACACACGTACACATTCCAAAACATATACACTTGAAAAAAAATGTCTACTTAAAGCCATTTACTAGTCAACTAACACCCTAGCTAATGTAATTATAAAGAATTATAAAGCATGAGAGATTATAGAGGAAGTATATTTTACTTCTCTAATAGCACATAGTACCCCACTCCACCCATTTCTAAACAGTAAAATGGTAGCAAGGTGTTTACAGCTTTTCTGCAGTGCTGGCAGGACTTGTTGAAGTTTTCCCCAAGAGACATTAGCTGCAGTAAGTTGATAAAGATTGGAGGATTGTCTCCCATGCATCCAGAAAGTTGCATTAGCCATCTCTCAGGTGCTCATTTAGCATGTTGGTTCCCACACACCCATTGCACAGCTGATCCAGGCTTATTGAATCGCAACTCAGTTCCAAAGAAGCCTAAGGGAGGTTGGCGTTCCCTGATGAATCTCAGGCACGCAAGCACTTAGCAGGTCTTAATAACTGATTCAGAATCAAACTCTGCTTCATGCCGATATCCACTTGGTCAAAACTAGTTTGGTAGTGAAGCCAAGAGTCAGTGTAAGAGAGCACCAGGCAGTGGCTGAATCCTGTTACCGAAACTAGCCCTTCAAAGGCTAGCAAGAGAGGTGCTCTACCATGGTCTGATGACTAGAGATGTATAACACACACACACACACACACACACACACACACACACACACACACACACAAAATGCAGCTTGTCCTGTTTCCAAAGAACTCACAGAGAAGAAATCTTGTCAATACTGTTAATAATGTTTTGTTGGCCTTCAGGTGGATAAATGTAGGGGACAATTATTTACTAAAGACAAGTGCTTACGGTGTTGAACTAACAATGTTACTACTGGCCATCAGGAGAGTATAATAGCAAGCCCAGTAACCGCAGGTAGGAACTCACTGGGCCCAGGGAAAGGCAATTTGCACCACAAGCCCAAACCTCCTTCCTACTTTCGGTTCTGCTCCCATTCACCTTGTTCACTCTCACCTCAACCCAGGGCGGTTTCATTACTGGTTGATGGAGGAAGCACCGTAGTAACTTGTGAGTCCTTAGGCAACCCCGGCTCTAGATTTCAGAAAAAGGAATCTTCCTCTTGTATACTTTATTACATTTTTTACTACATATCAGTCTGGCGGTCTGTTATGTCATTGTGTGTCTGCAATGACAAGGAAACTGCGTCCATTCCTTTGCAGTCACATTTCTTTAACCAACGGGAATCCTAGAAGCTAACTGAGAAGGAAAGAGTTATTCCGAGCTCTCCTCTGAGCAAACAAGCTCCATGCCTGCTGATGTTTAATTTGCGGATACTGTGGGGAACCGGGTCTGCTTGAGCAAGAAGGGCTCTTTGTGACAGCCAGTGCTGGAAGAACTCTGCCTGCCTTCCCTCCCTCTGTCCCTCCCTTCCTCCCCATCCTCCTTTTTTTTTTTTTTCATTGTTTCTGGAAGTTTCCTGATTGTTTTTGAGACAGGACCTCCACCCGTGCCCTGGCTGTCCTCACCTCTTCCAGCTGGAAAACTGGATGCCCATTTTGACCAAGAGATTAAATTCACCTCTATTCATTTTGCAAGGTTGCAAAGAAAATGAAGCCAAGTAAGGGAGAATGACTTTCAGTTTGCTTAGACACGCCCCCCCCTCCCCCGCGAGTCCTCGGCATCCGGTCCCACGACTCTCAGTCTCCACCTCTCCTCTCACCCCCAATCCCAAGTCTTTGACCACACACTACCCCAATTTGACAGGTTTACAAGGATCTGCAACTCTTGGAGGGCTAGGCTGAGCTCCTGAGGCCCTTAACTCATTCACTTCCAGAGTTCAACCCACAGGCGGCAGCCCGTTCCTCCCCTTTCTCCCTAAAGTTCAATTCCTGACCATTTCAGAGAATTCCAGGAAGTCATTAAAAAGAAACCAAAGAAAGGTAATAATTTAACTATTTCACTGACAATATCCTGTGTTGCGCTAACTATGCTAAACTTTCTCCTCTGTCTTTTTTTCTTTCTCTTCTGCCTTTTTTTGTTTCTTATACTTAGGTTTCACTTTCAGGTTTGCAAGAAAAGTCCGATTTTTTTTTTTTTAAGGTCTGAATGATAACCAAGAGAAAGCAGGATCTCTGGCTGAATAAAATCAGAACATTCTTGACTTTTAACGCTAATCCACCTGTCTTTCATGTGGGGAATGAAACCTTGTGAGCACCATAGAAGGTAGAAGGGGATACAGGTACAGGAAAGGAAGGCATCGGAATGCCAAATGCAAATTTAGTCGCAAAATCAAATCTGATTTCTTTGATAAAACATCAGTTTTATGAAGCAATTAAACCGAAAATATTTCCTCTGTAGACTTCTGTTCTTGGAAAGGCTCATTCAGGCAGCTTCGGATGGGTGTGATTTTGCAACAGGCTTTACAAAGGGTAAAGGTGACTCTGGCATGGGATGGGGCGGGGAGTGAGAAGTAAAATACATGCCCGCGGGTCGTATACAGTATGAAATTCTCAAAGAATAAGTAAAAAGATTTTTTATTAGAAATTAACTAAATGCTTTATTTTTTTTAAAAAAAATGCACCTTTGCCTTAAAGCAAAGAAATCTCAAATGGTTGAAAACTCCTTTCTTCTTTTTAGAATAATATTAGAAAATATTATGATAATATTTTCGAGAAAGAAAGAATCCTCAGGTATTTCTAGGAAATGGCCGTTGGCTTCCTGTTCCAGAATAAAAGAGGATGGTGGGAGAGGGGAGAGAGCTGCTTAGGAAGTTGTTTAGTAAGGTCGGACACCAGGCTGAAGAATTATGGACTCGCTGGGGGGGAAATACTCAACTCCCCACATATAGAAGTTGTCATGCGTTTTCCCTGACTTTCCAATGTAATTGTATTTTATATGTATCTGCATGTAGGTGCTCATGTATTAACTTACAAAAAGATGCTACAATGTTTATAAACCAAATTATAAATCACGGCTGATTCTAAGTATTTGCTCCCCCCACAGCCCCTGCCTTAGTCACACTATAATGCAGTTCTCCCTTGAATGAAGAAATTCAATTCTATGTGCCTCCAAAAGTGCTTCCCCAAATGCAAGGTCTTTCTCCTACTCCTCCCTGCCTCTCAGGAAGAATTGTTCAGTAGTTCACTTTTGTTCACTTTTCCTGCACCCTCATCTCATATTTTAACTGGAATTTTGTTTGGTGGATTGAAATGTGTCTTTGCCTGTATCAAACAGCTGTTTCCTTTCTTTTCTTAGTTGCTCAGCTGACAGTGGAGTTTGGAATTTAACATATTTTTCCCCCAAATGTTTTAAAAGCTTTCCTTTACTATTGCTGAAAAGTTATTCATAAAAAATGAATCTCTTTCCTTAGGAAGTAATTGATGATATGATCGCCTTATAAAATGTTTAGGATTTGTGCCCCCCTTCTCTGAGTGTGTCTGTGAGTCTGTGTGTTGGGGGGGGGTCACTATTCTGAATTTCCGATATTCTGTTCATGATTTCTTCTTTTCCCCACCCATTCTGCTTTCTTGGCACTTAGTGGATTTTCTCTCTCTCGCTCGCTCAATGAAGTATGTTTTCAGCTTCGGAATATCTTTCAGGGATACAGTTAGTAAATGCATTGATCCTCAGTAATTCTAATTTTTATTCACATCCTTTCCAGAAGGGTAGGTGTTCCCTAAACACCTAGAGCTAGAATATCTTACAGGGATTGTATCCATAAACTGGTAAGGAGAGGAGAGAAACCTTATGGTCCTGGGAGGAAAACTTGTTAGTTGTCTGTCCCAATATTTGCCACTGATCTGTACTGTAAGCTTTATGATAGGTACATATGTATAAAAACATAGTAAATATCATGTGCTCACTCTGGGGCATGAACCATGGCCTTTGAGGGAATCGGGAGTCCATTTTTTGAAACACACATCACAGGTAAACGTCAAAACTAATGCATCCGATAAAGGCGGTTGTATGTAGGAGAATGAATAAGATTCCATCCTGAGGCGATAAGATTGGTCTGTAGGGAGAGCAGTGGTCACTTCTGGGAGCAATGGAGGAAGCTAACTGGGAAGGGACAGAGGAATTCTCTGGATTTGAGTTACACAGAGTCATGCATTTGCCCAAAGCCAGGGAATGTACACGTAAAACGCCTACGTGTTGTTACGTGAAAATTTACATTGGATAAAAAAATTCTGTGTAAGAAATGCTGAAACTATTGGTGAAAAAGAAATCTGTTCAGGGAGAAGATTGATGTTTGCAGGACGTGTTTGTGAGCTGATGATGCAGGTGTTTAGATCGATTATTATATCTGTAATAACGCAAACATATTTATGGTAAAGTTCCTTGGATTGTCTAGGATATTTAAGAATACTTTTTTGCTTCTCTCTCTCTCTCTCTCTCTCTCTCTCTCTCTCTCTCTCTCTTTCTCTTTGTTTTGTTTTAAGACAAGGTTTTACTCTGTAGCCTTTGCTGGCCTGGAAATTACCCTGTAGACCAGACTCACAGAGATCCATCTGCCTTTGCTCCCCCACCCCCCACAAGTACTTCCGGGATTAAAAATCTAAGATAATCATATCTGGCCCTATTTAAGATTTTTTTTTCAAAATATTCAGAATGTGTTAAAACCATATATTGGAAAACCATACACTGGAACATTTTATAGCAATAAAATGATAAATATTAAAGCACAATGAGATGTGGATTTATCTTACAAACCTCATATGGAGCAAAGAAAAAGTAATAGATCCCAAAATGATACACATATTACCCTTTTAGCTGTGGGGTGTGTTCTAGGATGGTAGTGAGTGCCTAGGGCATCAGGAGCATCCAAGCCTACCTGTGCCAACTTACCTGTACATACACGTCTATAGTGAAGCTTAACGATAGACCCATTTTTGACATAATCTGGTAAAAGTTATATGGCTTTTCTGACTCTGTCTCCCCCCTCCTCTCTCTTCTCCCTAAAAATGTCCCAGTTCCTCATTGCATTGTGGGAATATTTTTGCATCATGGCTGTCACAAGCCATTGAAACTGTAGAATGTAAACTGTGCTAATGAGGGACTAGTGTAATATAATATTAATATTTTATTAATACTTAACACAAAGACAGGTGGCCTTTAATATAGGAAATAGTGTTTGTGTTTAGGAAGAATGAAGAAATTCATGGGGTGAGGGAGATTTCTAAAGCACTGGAGAAACCTTGCTTTCTTGATTTGAGTAGTGATTCCAGAGCTATAGCCATTTGTGAAAATTCAATAATTTTCACATTTATGATTTGTCTGCTGTTTTGCATACATTTAAAATACAATTGCTAAAATAAAAACCAACCAGGGTAGGTCTTGTGTGCAAAGCTAAGCTTACATCTAAGAACATAAAATAAAAAGAAGAGGGCAAATGTAAAACCCAAGATAAGGACAGGACTATACAGGATGACCAATGTCTGCCTGAAAGCAGCTCCAGCAGAGAGACTAGAGAAAGCATAGGAAAGGAAATTATCATAGAAGAAAATTATAAAAGTTGAGGGAAAAGTGAGCCTTCAGACTGAAACAAATAGCAATAGACACACCTTGAAGAAAAGAGATAACTTGAAATATCCTTGTGAAATTTTGCATTACCACACTTAAAGAAAAGACATTAAAATATATAAGGAGAAACTGTTAATAAAAAAAAAATCTTCATATAAAGGAAGAGAAGTTGGATGAGTGTCAGACCCGTTAACAATCCTAGAGAGTCAGAGATTAGGAGATGGTGCCTTCATGATTTTGTGTGGAATGCATTTTTAGATTTATTCTTATGTGTTTTTCTGCGTCTGTGGTTGTGCACTATGTACATGCCTTCGTGTACGTGGAGGCCAGGAAAGAATGAAGATTCCCTAAAACTGGAGTTACAGATGATTGCAAGCAGCCATGCAGATGCTGAGAATTGAACCCTGATCTTTTAGAAGAACAAAAAGTACTCTTAGTTGCTAAGACATTTTTTTTTCTAGTCCCATGGTATTTGAGGTTAATAATATTCCTATATGAAAAAGCACAACAAAGCTCGATACTTTGTTCAATTAGTATATGCTAATAAAAGTTAATGAAAAAGAAATCTGTACTTCAAATAAGCCATGTATCAAAATTATTAAAGACACAAAGACCCAAGATCAAACTTTTAAAGGTCTTCGGATTTTGTCAATAATGTACAACCAAATGCTTTGACTCGTTTCTTTTCATTCTTAAGACACATTCTTAAGTACAACAACCCAAGAGCATCTCAGAACCCAGAACTTTCTCTTTGGTTTTAAAAGTAAAATCAAAAGCAGTTAGACAGGACTCTGGACTCTGCAGATGGTCTTGTGTCACTGGCTGGGAACAATGCAGGTTGTCACAGCTGTGAGGGGAACCACCTGCAGTTTATGCTCAACCAATGGAAGTTAACTGAGCAGTTTTGTGACACCTGCTGAGTATTCATGGAGCCCCTTATATTTCAAATACTCCACCCACTTTGCTGTTTCTACTGCTGCCATCTTGTCTAGTACTTGGCTACGACAAATTTGGGTTTTTCATTATGGATTAAAATATTACAAGACAGAGCATAGTTAAAATCACGTGCTCTTATAAATAAAAACTTTCAAAACTGTTTGAATTTGAAAACTAAACTTATAGAATCATGTTCTCTTAACTCCCAGTGTTATTACTCTGACTGAATAATGGTTTCAATATCACATGGCTATATTCTGAGAACCAGGAGGTCAGCTCAGTTGGTCTCCTTTGATCCTCACAGTTCCCTTTGGAGAATTTCATCTAGATCTGAGAGATGATCTGACTTGTCCAAAGCTGCAGAACAGAAGCACCATTATATGAATGCAGGTCACGTTATTCCAGGATCTGCTCTCTTTACTGCGTTTCTCCAAGTTGCACTGCTTCTTCAGAGCATATTGACTGAAATAAATATATATTATGAATGAGATTTCTTGGCTTTAGGATTTTCTAACCAATTTAGACAAAATGTTTCTCCTTGCTCATAGTTACAGACCCCAAACCCTACCGTTTCATATCTTAGTAATATCAACCGATACTGTACTAACAGTTACATTCCTGTAAGGATGGAGGGATGCGGTACAGACCAGAGAGCATGTGTCTCTTGTGCCACAAAGGAAGGCATCAAGAAATTCTGTGTAGGGCTGGAGAGATGGCTCAGAGGTTAAGAGCACTGACTGCTCTTCCAGAAGTCCTGAGTTCAATTCCCAGCAACCACGTGGTGGCTCACAACCATCTGTGATGAGATCTGGCGCCCTCTTCTGGCCTGCAGGCATACATGGAGGGTGAACACTGTGTACATAATAAATAAATCTTAAAAAAAAAATCTGTGTAGTCAGCAAATCAAGAAATATAGTCCTTGAAATTATGCTTGCAACACAGTGCTAGATGAAGATAAACCTAAGTATAGAAAACTAGTAAAGAAAGAGAGAGAATGGTCTAGTTAAACGCCTAACATTTAGAGTAGGGCAGAGTTGTTTCACATCAGTAACTACAGACATGAGCCTGAGAGTATTATTGCCGTGAAATACATCAGACAAAGGAAGACAAAATTCACATTTTTTTCCTATGAAAGGTGAACTGGTAGAAGCTGTGGGTACCGGAGGCCAAGAACAGTGCAAGCAGCCAGAGAAGAGAGAAGGTGGCTAGCAAAAGTTAGGGTGCAGCTGAAATTCAGAAATCACTGGATGATTATGGCTAAAAGTGGTTAATTATATATTTCAAAGTAACTATGAAAAAGGGTCTTAACTGTTCACAACCCAGAGAACTGATAAACTTGAAAATCACTCTGCCCTGCTGACTATGCATCATACACAATACTGAAATAGTCATCTATTCTAGAAGTGTGTGTAATTATTCTGTGTTGATAAAAATAATTTCAAGGTGAGATTTTTGCCTGGAGTTCACTTGGAGATAGTTTTAAAAAGTAGGCAATATAACAATTGAGCAAATAACCATAAATTCAAGAAAATGGCATGACTTGAGTTCTTTATCTCTGTGGTGAGGGAAGATGAGAAAGAAGTATCTGCAGTTTATCTCACTTATTGGTGTTATTTGATTTTTTCTGCCTGGTGCATCCCTTATATGGTATATAACTGCACGGTGCAAAAGTTATTAAAAGATCTTTTATAGATTTGGGTGATACATTTAAAAAGAATACACCAAAGGGTATGGAAGCATGGTATTAATCAATGCCTTTTATATTTCCTCTATAGGGCAGAATCATGAAAGGGTGTTCATCCTTTCTAATATACTCCCTTGGGGGACTTTTTTCCCTATGGATTCTTGGTGTGTCTTCCACAAACCAATGTACTGTGAGGCATGAGGTAGCTGACTGTAGCCATCTGAAGCTGACACACATCCCTGCCGACCTTCCTGCCAACATAACAGTGCTGAATCTTACCCACAACCAACTCAGAAGTTTACCACATACCAATGTTACAAGATACAGCCAACTTGCTATCTTGGATGCAGGATTTAACACCATCTCAAAACTGGAGCCTGAACTGTGCCAAACACTCCCTTTATTGAAAGTCTTGAACCTGCAACACAATGAGCTGTCTCAGATTTCCGATAAAACTTTCGTCTTCTGCAGGAACCTGACAGAACTCTACCTAATGTCTAACTCAATACACAAAATTAAAAGCAACCCTTTCAGAAACCAGAAGGTAAGATGCATGTGTTTCTTTTGTTCTAAGAAATGCAAATATTATCTACAGTTACATGAAGTTAAGTTTTTAAGTTACTGAATCATCAAAGTCTATATAGATATCAAGGTAAGGGCATAAATGCTGATCAACCCTCTTCATGACTGCTGGGTTACACCTCTGCATGTGGGTATTGGGATATAAATCTGCTCAAAATTACAGTCTTAAGTCAATTTGAACGTTAAGAGAGCTTCCTCTCTTGCGTTGTCTCATTTGAAATAGGACACACAAGAGAGACATCATGACCAGAAATGCATCTGCCTATCCCATGGGGAACATAGAAAATAAACTCGGGGTGCTTCTGAATTTAGGAGGTGAATAAGAAACACAATGAGTTCAAATTCTGACTTAAATACAAGTAACAAGTTGATACAATGGTAAAAGAGACTGTTGGGATAAATACTGCCTACTCTTTGGAGCTTAAAAAATCTTGGAACATTGCCTTTTCAATGAGTTCTGCCTTTTCTTTTAAATCTTTGCTTAAATTTTAAATCAGTGACAAGGGTGTGTGTTATTTGGTGGGTAACCTCAGCAACCCTTAAGTGCATTCTTTAAACCAAAGCCATTTGCAAATTGATTTATTGTCTTTAATATATACATTTAATATATATAATATTATTCCTTCTCTGATGCCGAGGACGTAATATATATATACATTTAATATTAATATTAAATGTATATAATATTATATATATACATATATATATATAGTCTTATTCCTTCTCAGATGCCGAGGACATAAGGTAGTAATTTAAGCAGACTGACAAGCGTTGATAAAGTGATGTTTTCCAGTCTTTGAGTATTCTTAAACCATGGCACGCAGGAAATTCCTTTCAAGGCAAAGACCAAAATCTGACCAGAGAAATTACGAGAGAAAGATATTTTTTGTCTTTTTAATGCATGCATGGAAGTCTTATTTCTTTAAGAGAAATTCCGTTCGATTTTCCCTAACAACCACCACTAGTTTTCCTGCTTTTTGCCTGAACTTGAAGCTTACAGGAAGATGCCTTGGTTCTCTGGCTTTTATAATCTTCCGGCTCCTTCTTCCAAGATGTTCTGAGCCTTAACTATAGGGATTGTGTTGTTTTCTTTCTTTCTTTCTTTCTTTTCCTTTTTTTACTTATTTTACAAAAGAAACAAACTATCTTTTTTTTTTCATTATATATACCAATTCAAGTTCCCACTCCCATTCCCTCCACATACCACCCCTCCCACCCTTATCCAATCCTCAGAGAGTGTATGGCACATTGTTTTGGGGAAGGTCCAAGGCCCTCCCTACTATATCTAGGCTGATCAAGGTATACCTCCAAAGAGAATGGGTTCTCAAAAAGCCAGTACGTGCAGTCGTGATAAATCCTGGTGCCACTGTCAGTGGCCCCTCAGTCTGCCCCAGCCATGCAACTGTCAACCACATTCAGAGGGACTAGTTTGGCCCTATGCTTGTTCCTTCCCAGTCTGGCTGGAGTTTGTGAGCTCCCATTAGCACCAGTAAACTGTTTCAGTGGGTGTACGCATCATGGTCTGGACCTCTTTGCTCATATTCTCATTCCTTCCACTCTTCAACTGGACCTTGGGAGCTCAGTCTAGTGCTCCGATGTGGCTCCCTGCCCCTGTTTCCATCAGTGGCTGGACAAGGGTTCTATGGTGATATTTAAGATATTCATCAGTCTGACTACAGGGCAAGTCAAGATCAGGCCCTCTCTCCTCTACTACTTAGGGTCCCAGCTGAGGTCATCCCTGTGGATTCCTGGGAATTTCTCCAGAACCAGGTTCCTTGCTAACCCTATAATGGCTCCCTCAATCAAGATATCTCTCTCCCTGTTCTCATCTCTGTCCCTCCTCCCTCTCGACTGTCCCATTCCTTCAAGTTCTTTTCACCCCTCCCCTTTCCTCCTCCTCTTCCCCTTCTACCCTCTATTTTCTCCCCATCCCCATGCTCCCAATTTTGTCAGTCAATCTTGTCTGTTTGGACTTTCCAGGTGGATCTATATATGTTTTTCTTAGGGTTCACTTATTACTTAGCTTCTCAAGAATCATGAAATATAGGCTCAATATCTTTTGTATATAGCTAATATCCACTTATGAGTGAATACGTACCATATTCACCTTTTTGGATCTGGGTTACCTCACTCAGGATAGTGTTTTCTAATTCCATCCATTTGCATGCAAAATTCAAGATGTCATTTTTTTCTTTTTACCGTTAAGTAGTATTCTAATGTGTAAATGTGCCACATTTTCTTTATCCAGTCTTCAGTTGAGGAGCAGCTAGGTTGTTTCCAGTTTCTGGTTATTACAAATAATGCTGCTCTGAACATAGTTGAAGAAATGTCTTTGTAGCATGGTTGAGCATCTTTTGGGTATATGCCCAAGAGTGGTATTGCTGGATCCTGAGGTAGGTTGATTCCCAATTTTCTGAGAAACCACCATACTGATTTCCAAAGTGGTTGTACAAGTTTATATTCCCACCAGCAATACATGAGTGGAGTGTTCCCTTTACTCCACATCCTCTGCAGCATAAGATACCATTGGTGTTTTTGATCTTAGGCATTCTGACAGGTGTAAGATGGTATCTCGAAGTTGTTTTGATTCGCATTTTCCTGATGGCTAAGAATGTTGAACATTTCCTTGAGTATATTTTGGCCATTTGAGATTCTTCTGTTGAGAATACTCTGTTTAGGTTGGTATCCAATTTTTAAATTGTGTTATTTAGAATTTTGATGTTTAATTTCTTGAGTTTTTTATATATTTTGGAGATCAGTCCATTGTCTGATGTGGGCTTGGTGAAGATCTTTTCCCATTTAGTGAGCTGCCTTTTTGTCTTATTGACTGTGTCCTTTGCTTTACAGAAGCTTCTCAGTTTCAGGAGGTCCCATTTATTTACTGTTGCTCTCAATGTCTGTATTACTGGGGCTATATTTCAGAAGTGGTCTTATGTGATCATATATTGAAAACTACTTCCCACTTTCCCTTCTATCAAGTTTAGTGTGGTCGGATTTATATTAAGGTCTTTAATCCATTTGGACTTAAGTTTTGTGCATGGGGATAGATATGGATCTATTTTTATTCTTCTAAATGTTGACATCGTTAGTCCAGCACAGTTTGTTGAAGATGCTTTCTTTATTCCATTGTATAATTTTAGCTTCTTTGTAAAAAATTAGGTGTTCATAGGTGTATGGATTAATATCTGGGTCTTTGATTCGATTCCATTGGTCAACCTCTCTGTTTTTATGACAGCCCCAAGCTGTTTTCATTACTGTAGCTCTGTAATAGAGATTGACATCAGGGATGGTGATCCCTCTGGAAGTTCCTCTATTGTACAGGATTGTTTTGGCTATTCTGGGCTTTTTGATTTTTCCATATGAATTTGATTATTATTCTTTCAAGGTCCATGAAGAATTGTGTTGGGATTTTGATGGAGATTGAATTGAATATACAGATTGCCTTGTGTAGGATTGCCATTTTTACTATGTTGATCCTACCTATTCACAAGCATGGGAGATCTTTCTACTTTCTGGTATCTTCTTTCTTTCTTCAAAGACTTCAAATAGGTCTTTCACTTCTTTGGTTAGTGTTACCCCCAAGATATTTTATGTTATTTGTGACTATTGTGAAAGGTGATGTTTCTCTGATTTCCTTCTCAGCTTCTTTATCATTTGTATATAGGAGGGCAACTGATTTTTTTTGAGTTGATCTTGTATCCTGCCACACCACTGAAGATATTTATCAGCTATAGGAGTTCTCTGGTAGAGTTTTTGGGATAACTTATATATACTGTCATATCATCTGCAGATAACAAAAGTTTGACTTCTTCCTTTCTAATTTGAATTCCCTTGATTTCCTTTTGTTGTCTTATTGCTATAGCCAGAACTTCAAGAACTATGTTAAAGAGATATGGAGAGAATGGATAGCCTTTTCTTTTCCTGATTTTAATGGAATCACTTTGAGTTTCTTTCCATTTAATTTGATGTTGGTTGTTGGCTTGCTGTGTGTTGGTTTTATTATTATTTAGATATGTTCCTTGTATCCCTGCTCTCTCCAAGACCTTTATCATGAAGGGGTGTTGGATTTTGTCAAGTGAAATGAAATGATCATATCTCTTTTCTTTCAGTTTATTTATATGGTGGATTACATTGATAGATTTTCATATGGTGAACCAGCCCTGTAGCTCTGGGATGAGCCAATTTAATCACGGTGGATGACTTTTTAAAATGTGTTCTTGGATTTGGTACTTTATTGAGTATTTTTGCATCTATGTTCATGAGTAAGATTGGTCTGTAATTCTCTTTCTTGGTTGATCCTCTGTGTAGTTTGGTATCAGGGTAACTGTAGCCTCATAAAAAAGTTTGGCAATGTTCCTTCTGTTTTTATTATGTGGAACACTTTGAGGAGTGTAGATATTAGCTCTTCTTGGAAGTTCTGGTAGAATTCTGCACCAAAACCATCCAGCCCTGGGATTTTTTTTTTTTTTTGGTTGGGAGGTTTTGATGACTTCTATTTCCTTGAAGTTTATAGGTTTATTTAAATTGCTCATCTGGTCTTGATTTAATTTTGTTATATGCTATCTATCTAGAAAATTGTCCATTTCTTTTACGTTTTCCAATTTTGTGGAGTACAGGTTTTTGTAGTATAAACTAATGATTCTCTGAATTTTGTCAGTGTCTGCTGTTATTTGGGTGTTTTCTCTCTGCCTTTTGCTTACTTTGGATAAGGGTTTGTCTATCTTGTTGAATTTCTCAAAGAACCAGCTCTTTGCGTCATTGATTCTTTGTATTATTTTCTTTGTTTCTATTTTGTTGATTTCATCTCTCAATTTGATATTTCCTGTTTTTCACTCCTCCTGGATGAATCTGTTTCTTTTTGTTCTAGAGCTTTCAGGTATGCTGTTAAGTCACTGATGTGAACCTTCTCCATTTTCTTTATGTGGGCACTTAGTGCTATGAACTTACCTCTTAGCACTGCTTTCATAGTGTTCCATAGGTTTGGATACATTGTGCCTTCATTTTCATTGACATCTAGGAAGTCTTTAATTTCTTTCTTTAGTTTTTACTTGACTCAGGAGTGGTTCAGTAGTTCACTGTTCAATTTTCATGAGTTTGTAGGCTCTCTGAGAGTAATATTGTTGTTAAATTCTAACTTTAATCCATGGTGATCGTGATAAGATGCAGGGGATTACTCCAATTTTTTATATCTGTGGAGGTTTGCTTTTTTACCAAGTGTGCGATCAATTTTAGAGCAGGTTCCATGAGGCGCTGAGAAGAAGGTATATTCTTTTGTGTTTGGGTGGAATGTTCTATAGATGTCTGTTAAGTCCATTTGATTAAAGACATCTGTTAGTTCTCTTATTTTTCTGTTAAGTTTCTGTCTGGTTGACTTGTCCATTGGCAAGAGTGGAGTGTGTGGGGTTTGATTGCTATTTAAGTTTTAGTAATGTTTCTTTTACATATGTGGGTGCTCTTGTATTAGGGACATAGATGTTCAGGATTGAGGCCACATCTTTATGGATTGTTCAAGTTCAGGCAAAAAGCAGAAAAACCAGTGATGTTTGTTAGGGAAAATCTAATGGAATTTCTATTAAAGAAATAAGACTTCCATGTATGTATTAAAAAGATAAAATGTGTTTCTCTAGTAAGGCTGACCACTCTGCATTGGACAACCCAATAAGGGGGCTCAACCCTGGGAGAGGCTAAACTTTCTTCTCCCAGCAGCCATTAATACTCTGTAGGTCTTTGTCTAGGGATGGGTCCCCTGGAAATCTACCCCTTTCATGTAACATGTCTTTTGATATTGCCAGGTTTTTTTGTCTTGTTTACGCAGCCATGTATAGGACAGACTGCTTCATAGCAGACTGGTACAAACATTGAGGAAAAATGGGTGAAAAGTTTGTAACAACGATGGTGTTTTTAATTGCAACAAAAGTCCTTCAGCATAATAGAGAGAAAAGTCAATTTTTTCCTTTGAGATACCTCCAAGAGTCATTCAGTTGGAGAGAGTCTCTAATATGCATGTATCTATTTTTCACTCACAGAATTTAATCAAGTTAGATCTGTCGCATAATGGCTTATCATCTACAAAGTTGGGGACTGAGGTCCAACTGGAAAACCTCCAGGAGCTCCTCTTATCGAAAAACAAAATCCTTGCACTAAGAAGTGAAGAACTCGATTTTCTTGGCAATTCTTCTTTACAGAAATTGGACTTGTCATCCAATTCACTTAAAGAGGTAAGAAGTCAAGGACAAACTGCTTCCTAGTCTACCTTTAGGTGTGTGTGGTCTCTAACCACGCTGTACAGCAGGGAATTTAGGATTTCTAGTGAAACGCAGCGATGAGCTCTGCCATGTCTTTAAGACATCCTTCAACCTTTGTTGTTAGGAGCCACTGCCACCTGCACCGAAGAAGGGTTGAAAAATTGCCCGTTGATGGAGCCAACTCTAATTCCCCTGCCATTGCAGAGCTAGTCTTTGATTTCTGAAAAGACTCTGATTTTAGTTTCCTAATTATATAGTGAAAATCAAACTCCTCCTCCCGCCATCTCCACACAAATGAAAACACTATGGTAGTTAAGAGCTCAGGCCTCCTACTTGGCTTAGCCACCCCTACACCCGTGGGCTTTGTGTTTTGATCATCGGGTGATCAGGTACCTCATTCAAGTGATCTGGGCTTCAGCCTTCCAAATCTGAGCTCTTAAAGCGCTACCTCACTGGACTCTAAGGGGAAAGAATTTAGGATTGCATTTGTCCCGCTGCAGTTCTTAGTATAAAACATTCCCTGTAATGAAATATTTCTCAGCTATCTTGCTCCTCTTTGACCTGTGGCCTGCAGCTGAAGTATTTTCATACAAAGCTATGTATATATTACATGCATTTGATAGTCTTATGTTCATTAAATATTGCTCATATGTGTGTGTTTAGAACTGACCACATAGTATTAGATAACCAATTAGGGGCACATCCTGGGGGAAGACTCCCCGGCTCTCACCAGTCATTAATTGCCTGGAACTCTTTTTTTTTTTTTTTTGTAACCTGTCTTTTTTGTCTTTATTTCAATTTTTTTTATAAATTTATTTATTTATTAAAGATTTCTGTCTCTTCCCTGCCACCCAATTCCCTCCCCCTCCCCCAATAAAGTCCCCCTCCCTCGTCAGCCCAAAGAGCAATCAGGGTTCCCTGCCCTGTGGGAAGTCCAAGGAACCCCCTAGGGCATTTACAAGCTGTGAGAAGATGGGAAATCCTTAACACATACGGTTTTACCAAAGCTATTTTTCCGATATAAGACACTGTGCAAAAAATTATTCCAAAAGAATAATGAAATCATTTGTGTATGCTACTCACTTGATTTTTAAAATATTTTTCCGATTAGAACATTTATTGCCATAATCTTATAAAATACATAAACAAGGAGTGTTAATATAAAAATCACTTAAAGTCTACCATCATAAAAACAACACTGCTAGTATTTGTGTATATCTATTTACAATTCTTCTCCAAATAAGTATAAGAAAACCAGCAACAGCTTAATCTTAGAACACTTAACTCAGTACTAACACTGCGAAAATTATTTCTGTATATTTTGTATGATATACAGAATATATGGCTTGGTCTTCTTAATCAACTGATTATTTTTACACAAGAGTATATTAAGACAAAAAAGGGCAGGTGACAGGGTGGCATTTCTGGTATGTTACCCAAGACTATGTTTTTGTAAAAGGGCACCAGAGGGACCCTGGTGGGAGAGAGCCAGAGGCCTCACAGTGGACTGGAGACAAATAAGCTATGCGGGGAGTTTACTGAAAAAGGGGTAAAGGGGAGAGGGGAGGGAAAGAGTAATACAGAGGAAGAGGAAGAAGAGACAGCCTATCTCTTCAGAAGAGCAGCAGGGGGAAAAAAAGAGAGCAGAAATGGGCGGAGCTTGTCTCTTAACCAGACCTTAGTAGCAGCATAGGGGCGTACCTGCCTAGTGATCTAACAGCTATGGGACCCTGAGCTGGCCAGGGTACTGCCTAGGTTCCTCCTGCTAAGTGACAGGGATCAGCATAAGGCCTGAATCCGACAATGCTCTTCACAGCCGTGCAATACTGACTCATGGGGGTAAAATTAATGTCATATGCTTGAACATCTCTCACACAGTAATTAATAATAATAAAAAAACCACCTTAACTTTCAAGGCTGCAAACAATGTTCAGGCAAATGTACCATAATTTAATAATTGTCTGTTTTCATTTTAACTTCCTTTTAAAGAAAAAGAAAAGCACACCTCTTTTCTTATTCCTAGTTAATTTTTGCTCCATTAGCCCAAACTTGTTATAAGCTACATATAAGAAAGCCAAGCCCCTTTGGTCTCAGGTAAGGGCTATGGCTGTCTGGAGTCCCTCTTTTTGTCCCAGGACAGCTGAGGCTTCTGATAATGGAAGAAAGTTGAAAACTCTATCATAAAATAAAGGAAGAAGAAAGCCCGGAAAGACAAAACTCCAGAAGAGAAAATACCATCATGGTCTATTTACTTGTGGCCCCTGAAAACAGTCACTCAGGGTCTGGCCCATGACTATTTCCACACATAGTTTTTTAAATGCAGTTTTTTAAACTGGATCTAGTGTGGTATAGGTAAAATGCTGGGAAATGCAACTTTACCCGGAAGCCTGGGAAGACCCTGGGATGTGGGTGGTAAGGAGATAGGGGGTGGCTACAGGCACGGAGTGAAGAAGGAGCCATTCACTAGAGGGATAGAGTGGGCTGCCCTGCCCAAGTCACATGCTGCAAGGGGCAGGGGCAGGGGAACTGAGCAAAGATGCAGAGCCTGTTACATCTGGGTTTTTTTGTTTGTTTGTTTTGAACCCTCAGTTTTCTCCAGGGTGTTTTCATGCAATTGGCAAGTTATCTGCTCTCTTTTTGAACAATGCTCAACTAGACCACCAGCTCACAGAGAAGCTTTGTTGGGAACTTTCAGGCACAAGCATCCAGAATCTCTCTCTGGCTAACAATCAGCTTCTTGCAACCAGAGGCACCACGTTGTCTGGACTGAATCTGACAAATCTCACCTGGCTTGACCTTTCCTACAACAGCCTCCACGATATCGGTAACGATTCCTTCTCTTGGCTCCCACACCTCAGGTACCTGTCTCTGGACTACAATAATATCCAGAGTTTGTCTTCTCGCTCTTTTTACGGACTTTCCAATCTGAGGTACCTGAATTTGAAGCGAGCGTTTGCTAAACAAAGTATTTCCCTTGCTTCACACCCCAGGATCGACGATTTTTCCTTTCAGTGGCTAAAATGTTTGGAATATCTCAACATGGACGATAATAATATTCCGAGTACAAAAAGCAATACGTTCACGGGCTTGGTGAGTCTGAAGTACCTAAGTCTTTCCAAAACTTTCACAAGTTTGCAAACTTTAACCAATGAAACTTTCATATCCCTTGCTCATTCTCCTTTGTCCACCCTCAATTTAACGAAAAACCACATCTCAAAAATAGCAAGTGGTGCTTTCTCTTGGTTGGGCCAACTCAGGATTCTTGATCTTGGCCTTAATGAAATTGAGCAAGAACTCACAGGCCAGGAGTGGAAAGGTCTGAGAAATATATTTGAGATCTACCTGTCCTATAACAAAAATCTCCAACTGACTAGCAATTCCTTTGCTTTGGTTCCCAGTCTTCAACGGCTGATGCTCAGGAGGACGGCACTTAAAAATGTGGAGCTGTCCCCTTCGCCTTTCCGCCCGCTTGGTAACTTGACCATTCTGGACTTAAGCAACAACAACATAGCCAACATAAACGAGGACTTGTTGGAGGGTCTTGAAAATCTCGAAATTCTGGATATTCAGCACAACAACTTAGCAAGGCTCTGGAAGCATGCAAACCCTGGCGGTCCTGTGAATTTCCTGAAGGGCCTATCTCACCTCCATATCCTGAATCTAGAATCTAACGGCTTTGATGAAATCCCAGTCGCGGTGTTCAAGAACTTATTTGAGCTGAAGAGCATCAATCTAGGGCTGAATAATTTGAACGTACTTCTACCGTCTACTTTTGATGACCAGACGTCTCTAAGGGCATTGAATCTTCAGAAGAACCTCATCACGTCAGTTGAGAAGGATGTTTTTGGGCCAGCTTTCCAGAACCTAAATAGTTTAGATATGCGCTTTAATCCATTCGATTGTACCTGTGAAAGTATTGCCTGGTTTGTGAACTGGATTAACCAGACCCATACTAACATCGCTGAGCTACGCACTCATTACCTCTGCAATACTCCACCGCAGTATCATGGCTTCCCAGTGATGCTTTTTGATAAATCATCCTGTAAAGACAGTGCCCCGTTCAAACTCCTTTTCATGATTAGTACCACTGGACTCATGGTTTTTATACTTTCGGCGTTGCTCGTTCACTTTGAGGGCTGGAGGATATCTTTTTACTGGAATGTTTTAGTACACCGGGTTCTTGGTTTCAAGGAAATCGAAGCACAGCCTGAACAGTTTGAATACACAGCATACATCATCCATGCCTATAAAGACAGAGACTGGGTTTGGGAACACTTCTCCCCAATGGAAGAACAAGACCAAACTCTTAAATTTTGTCTAGAAGAAAGGGACTTTGAAGCAGGTGTCCTGGGACTTGAAGCCATCGTCAATAGCATCAAAAGAAGCAGAAAAGTCATTTTCGTTATAACAAACCATCTATTAAATGACCCTCTGTGCAGAAGGTAGGGGATTTGTGAAGGTCTCATGTCTGCACTCGTTTTTCAACTGACCTTGCAAAATCGCTACATTCACAATTCATAAAATTCGTAACAACAAAATTGATGGGGGGGATTCTAGTTTTTAGTGAAAGTGCAAATAAAATTCCAGAAATAATTTTAGATTGTTATGCTTTTAACGTTTAACAACTATGTTAATTACCTAACTATTCATTCTCATCTTTTGTTTAGATTCAAGGTTCACCACGCAGTTCAGCAAGCCATTGAGCAAAATCTGGATTCAATTATATTGATTTTTCTTCAGAATATTCCAGATTATAAACTAAACCACGCACTCTGCTTGCGAAGAGGAATGTTTAAGTCTCGCTGCATCTTGAACTGGCCAGTTCAGAAAGAACGGATAAGTGCCTTTCATCATAAATTGCAAGTAGTACTTGGGTCACGGAATTCAGCGCATTAAATTGTTTGTGCAGATTAAGTTGCTAAAGAGATAGATCCAATTTATAAAGGGAGATCAAAAATCTGAGTTTTACTTGAAAGTTTTGTATGTTTATTTATATGCATAGATGGTGATGTTGTATCATAATCAAATCTCGTTTTTTGAAATGTTTTTTTTTAATTTCAGGTCTCTTGTCAAAAACTGATTTATTTATCCACTCCAAATAAATACCTGGGGAGCTAAGTGCATCCTCTATTAATATGAATTCACAGTTGATTTCTGAAGTGTATCATGCCTTCTAGGGGGTTTTAAAATTGTCTTTATATGAGTAAAACTGAGAGTTTTATAGGGGTGTGTGTGCATGTGTGTGTGTGTATTTTTTAAATACGAGGTTTTACTATGTAACTCTGGTGACCTAGAATTTACTATGCCAGAGTCTGGCCTTGAACTCATGAAATCATAAAGATCTGCCTGCCTCTATTTGATGCTTTTTTCTTTTCTTCTTCTTTTTTTCTGATACAAGACTTCTTTCTCTGTTTAACAGCCCTAGCTGTCCTGAAACTAGCTCTTGAAGACCAGGTTGGCCTCAAACCCACAGAGATCCGCCTACCTCTGCTGCCGGAGTGCTGGGATTAAAGGTGTGCACCACCACTGCCCTGCTTGAGTGATGTTTTTAAAGGCATGCAACACCAAACCCAGTAAACGAGATTTTATAATACTCACATTTTGAGATATTTATAGAATGCAAGATAATTGCTTTTATGGTACAAGGCTACTTCAATGCTAACAAGAGTGAAAATATTTAGAAACAGTTGGGTTTTTTTTTTTTCAGTTAAAAAGCTTTGTATTTTATTTGATGTTTGTTTTGATAGATGTTAGGTAGCTTTTAAATCTGCATACCCAATAGCAGAATATTTTCATAATCTCCATGGTGTAACAGGAACCCAGATGTTAACACGACTGTCCCCATGATGGAAGTACCATTTAGGCCATAAAATTCAGCATGAAGACAGCACCATCAGCCAAGATGAAAACAAAGACCTAATTCATCACAGTTCTGGGAAACTCTCTAAATGCAGTAACCTTGCTTTTTGGCTTCTGTAGTTCTGCTTCTGGCTAACTACTCCTAACTGAAGTATGTCAACACAGAATATGTTTTTTATGCTTAAAAGCTCACTCTGAGAATGGCTTGGAGCTATCCACACTGGTATCCCAAACACCCAGCGTGGTCACTGGCTTGCTAATAAAGACTTTCTATTGGCTTAAACCCATGTCCAGACAATCTTTTCTGGTGGATACCCCACAACAGGTGACTGTTATTACTTGATAAAATAGATGCTAGAACAAATACTTGTATTTTCCTAATATTTCTGTGTCTTTTGCAAGAGAATTTAAATACTTTTATTAACTATATTATAGAAAGGCTTGTTCTTGAACACTGGTCAATAGACTGCTTTTATGGAAAACAGCATTTCCCTCCCTGGGTCACAGACGTTTGAGGTGACTTTGATCGAATCAGTTGGTCTCGGTGGGGTTCTTGAACTCCTTACCTACAAAATTGTGATATATAAAATCTCAAATAATTAGAGATAATGATTTTGATATAATATATTGAAATATATAACATATATGGAATATTCCATATGGATATGTTATACCATGAAATGATATACAATAGATAACTTAGTCCCTAAGAAAAGACTGTTAGATTATGTTTTATTTTTAGTAAAAAATAGAGCCTTTACTGTAGCATGAATTCTAATTGGTCTTAATAAAAACACAGAGTCAGATGTTAAGGGTTGAAAGTTGAAAGATCAAAGAAGCAGAGAAGCTGGCCACTAGGTCTTACCTCTACAAAATCCTCATACCAAATGGGGTATCCTTCTATACAAGTCCTTAGACTGAATGCTAAGAGCTCTTGTCTCCTCCCGCCTTGTATTTCTCTCTCTGCCCAGCCAAATTCCTTCCTGGCTCCATCTCCCTAGTGCTGGGATTAAAGGCGTGTGACTCCCAAGTACTGGCATTGTGAGCTACCATTGTCTGGCTCTGTTTCTCTTTTAATTCAATCTTGTGTAGCTCTGGGTGGCCTTGAACTCACAGAGATCTGCCTGCCTCTGACTTCAGAGTTCTGGGATTAAAGGTGTGTACCACCACCGCCTGGCCTCTATGGCTAACTAGTGGCTAGCTCTGCACTCTGATCTTCAGGCAACCTTGATTTGTTAGATCACAAACAAAATATCACCATACTTTAATTTCTTTTTTATGATAAAAATAATAAACATCTTGGAAATTCACATTAAATGCTTTTTGAAATATATCTTGCTCTGATACCAAAGCATAAGACAGGGTGTAAATTAAAGTGATAGTTTAACAAGTCGTGCATTTGTCAAAAGCCATAACACCTCATCACACAAAGAATAAACTTTTGTGTAAGCAAACAAAACCAAAACAATTCCAGAGATCCAGAAATTGCAGGGTAGAGTGCAGACTGTAACAATAGAATCTAACTATATTACAAAAAAAACCTTATTGACCTCATTGAAGGGAGTGTGGGGGGGCAAGGGGGTTCTACCTGAAGCAACTTTGGAAAACAGAATGTAAAACTAATACAAAATGTATTGCATATCAACATTTACTGTAGCTATAAAAGTTGCTTTTCACAGCACATCGGTTAGCAATTTGTTTGTTCCTGGCTGCTTAGCCCCAAAATAACCACACAGAAATCGTATTATTTGCAATACTGTGTGGCCAATTGTTTAAGCATATTTCTGGTTAACTCATCTTAAATTAAGCTATACAAATCTAATATGTATATTAAATTAACTAATGAGAATGTTAAAATAAACAGTTGTGTATTTTGGTGTCTCCAACTCTAATTCATTATCACACTGATCATCTTAATCTTCGCCATGCTTTTCTGTGGCTGTCCACTCCAACACAGATCACTGTCTCTGTCCTTAATCATTCAGTTCTATATATACAGTATCAGAATTGCTAACCGATGTGCTGTGAAAAGCACATTTTGATATGCAATACATTTTGTATTAGTTTTACATTCTGTTTTCCAAAGTTGCTTCAGGTAGAACCCCCTTGCCCCTCCCACACTCCCTTCAATGAGGTCAATAAGGTTTTTTTGTAATATAGTTAGATTCTATTGTTACAGTCTGCACTCTACCCTGCAATTTCTGGATCTCTGGAATTGTTTTGGTTTTGTTTGCTTACACAAAAGTTTATTCTTTGTGTGATGAGGTGTTATGGCTTTTGACAAATGCACGACTTGTTAAACTATCAGTTTGTAATCTTATGGGATAGTTCTCTTACCCTAAAACATGGCCTATAAATTATCATTACAAGAGGCCAAAGCAGTAATGTAATGGGTAAGGGTGCTTGCTGCTCTTGCAGAGGACCCGAATCTGGTTCTCAGCACATAGGTCAGATGGCTTACAACTATCTATAACTTCATTTGCAAGATAGCTGATGCCTTCCTCCGGTCTCTGAGGACATCCACATGCAAATGTACATACTCATATACAGACACAGACATATAAATAAAAATAAGATAAAACTTTTAAAATTATTTATTCAAAAGTGGCTTCTCTTGGTACTCTTATCAACTACAGCCTATTAACTAATTTTGTAGGTTGATGTTTTATATAATGTCATATGAATAAAGTCATAGTATGTAGCTAAAAACTGCTGAGTTTTTAAAAATTGACTTATCTGGAACATTGTCATTTGCTGAATTTAAGGAACAACTTGCTGACATTTGCCGGTACTTGGATGTAAATACTTCAGCACTCTCAGGATGAACAGCATCAAGGCAGACTACATGGCAGACAGAAAACAGCAACTGCATGGCAACCACAGGCTGATGCAATAGATTGATTGGGTCACAGCAGAATGCCACATGGCCACTGGAAACCACAGAGAGTTAACATGGCCAGTGGAGATGACTGCTAACTGTCCTTTGCTTCTTTATAATCTGGTCTCCAGTCGTTAGCCAGTCCTGAAAAATTGTCTGTTCTCATCGTTCATTGGGTGCCATGACTCATCTGAAAATCCCACATGAGGACAGAAAGGGGGCATAAATCCTATCCCAGGAATTCCTGTCTTCCGTCCACCTTAGTTCATGAGTAATCTCCTCCTTTACCTTGACCATATGGTGCACTGTCTACACACCCAGCAGACGTGTGCACTCTGAGAATGCACTTGTGCCTTTTTTGTTTTGTTTTGTTTTTGTTTTTCGAGACAGGGTTTCTTTGTGGCTTTGGAGCCTGTCCTGGAACTAGCTCTGTAGACCAGGCTGGTCTCGAACTCACAGAGATCCGCCTGCCTCTGCCTCCCGAGTGCTGGGATTAAAGGCGTGCGCCACCATTGCCCGGCCTGCACTTGTGCCTTAAGCACGCACTTCTGTTCTATGATAAGGCTCCCAAACCCTTCTTTTGTGTCTCTGGAGTCTTTCCCAGTCTGTTTGAGAGCCAGGGAACACTGGGTAGGAGTCTCCCTCTCATCCATCTCTCTCTCTTTCTCTGAGGAAACCACATCCTTACCCCTTATCAACTCTTAGTTCTGAAGGAGTCTACACAGTCTGAGCCTACAGACATCCATAGCGTGACTCTATGGAGAAAGATTTTAATTTTCACAATATCCTCCACCATTACTTTTTAATACTTATTTCTTCAGCATTTTAGGTGAGATTTGTTTTTTAGTGCAACAGCCTCCTCTATTTGGGCATCATAAAGCAAACATAATACTTCTTAAACACAATAAATACAACTACCTCTCATCTTGGTAATATTGTATGTGCTGTTTATCAGAATGTTTTACTCTTCACTTACATATTTTTAAATTGTTTTTATAAATTATCATTGATTTATAGGAGGCAGAAAACATTTTTGCTTTCATTTTTCTGTCTGCTTTAAGATGGCTGATGAAATGGCCAAATTTAAACTGAATTCAAATATAATTTTTTTACTATTGCGTAATATTTAATAGATTAAGACATAGAGAGCAACTTGTTTAAACAAATACAAATAAAACTTAAAATAGGTGTGGAAATTCTGACTTGCATTTGACCTGCACAGGAAGCAACATCCTAAATGTCTGTGTGCTATCCTTTATAATTGTCCTCAGGAGAAGTCTTCATCCCTTGGGTTTAAGACAAAGGGATTGAAGAAACGGATGTTTGTCTGACCTCTTATTCCATTTCCACACAAGACTTGTCTTGTTTAATTCTCTCAGGTTCCCACCATGCAATCCTCACTCCAGCTTCTTGTTTGCAAAACAAAACTCACCTGGATCTATGTGGAGTTTAAATTAATTCCACGTATTTAGGTTTTGCATAAAAATGATATACTTTTGAATTGAGCTAAAAACATAATAGGATAAATTTGTGAGTGAAGATGAGACCATTTAAATGCCGTTTATTTAACAATGTCTCATCATTTAAGCAAATACCTCAGGTTTTGCTTATGTAATGTAAATAATGCTGACCATTAGAAGATATAAATAAAAGTGTCCTACAATCTCTGGAAATGGGAAGCAGATAAGTAATTGTCTGGGTCTAGGGCCTAGGACTAGGAATCGACTTCAAACCTCTCTACCTCTCTCTCTCTTTTTCTCTCTCTCTTTCTCTTTGTCTCTCTTTCTCTGTCTCTGTCTCTCTCTTCAACTGTCTTCTTCAGGAATTCTGGGAAACAAATGACTTCATCACTGAATCAGTTTTTAGAGCAAGAATATTTTGTCCGTGTTAAGTTACTCTAATCATAGGTACTGAGGATCTCCATATAGCTGAATAAATTATGACTCCACTCACCGCAGTAATAAAGTAAGCACAGTAGTGGGAACCTCCCTGTATTATTTACTCTTCCCGTTGCTGTAACAAAATATATGGCAAAATCAACTTAAAGATGATAGGGTCTATTATGTTTTGGGGTGGGGTACAGTCCATCATAATGGAGAAGGCACAGAGATGATAGGGTTTACTGTGGTTGGGGGTGGGGTACAGTCCATCCTAACGGAGAAGGCTTGGAGATGATAGGGTTTACTATGGTTGGGGGTGGGGTACAGTCCATCATAACGGAGAAGGCACAGAGGCAGGTATATGAGGCAGCTGGTTTCATTGTACCCAGTCAGGAAGCAGAGAGAATGAACACTGGCCCTTAGTTCACCTTTTCTTTTTTACCATTTTATTTAGTGAGGACTGCAGTTCATGGGATAGTGTCAGCTGCATTCAGGGTGGGGCTTCCTTATTGATTTACATCTCTCTGGAAATACTCAAACAGATATGCCCAGAAGTGTGTCTTGTAGGTGATTGCAAGTCTAGCTAAATTGGCAATGAAGATTAATGGTCATATTTGGAAAGAAGGTGCTGGAAAGAATCTAGTATTGGAATAGGTCTTGTCATGAGTAGCTTTAAGAAGAGGAGAATGGAGCAAGGGTAAAGTAATTGCCTAAGAAACAGCAGTCAGATAACCAAGAGAGGAGAGCCTACTTGAGAGTGATGCAGTGACCTTATTGTCTGGACTAAGAATCTATGACATGATCAGGCTGTATTTAATGTTACAAGATAGAGTGAGCTTGCCTGAAGTTGGTGTATCTGTGTATGTCCAATAGCAGAATAATAGCCTTTCGTTGAGTGTCAAGATAGCTTCTGATTATTCAGGGGCTTCTTGTAGTGAATACTTGGTTGCAAGTGTCAGAAACTCAAGAGTTGTTTAGAACAAAGTAAATGTGTGTGGTACATCTGAGCTAGGAAAGGACAGATGTTTCATGTTCAAAGACGACTAGAATTCAGAAGAGGTGGGATGCATCTTTAATCCCAGTACTTGGGAGGCAGAAGCAAGGAGATCACTGATTCTGAGGCCAACCTGGTCTACAGTATAGCAAGTTCCAAATGAGCCAGGGTTACGTAATAAAGAGAAACAACAAACACAGAAGTAGAGACTCAAAAACTACCCCATCTAGCATTTACTTTTCAATCTGTGTTGCTGTCATGGATGTGTACCTCTGGGATCATGGATAAGCAGTATTGATATAACAAAATGTCTGAGGCTGGGTAATTTTTAGCATAATATTTTATTAAGTTTTTGAGAATTTCATACTGTGATAACTATTATTGGTTGTCAACTTGACTATATCTGGAATGAACTATAATCTAGATAAGGAGGGCACACTTGTGATTCAGATCTTGAGGCAAGATGACAACGCCTTTAATCCAGACCTTGAGGCAGGAAGGCACACCTTTAATCTGGGCCATAACTTCTGCTGGAAACTTATATAGGGACAATGCCCAAAGGAAGGAATCATTCTTTTCCCCATTGCCCTTACCTTGCCAGTACATTCAGAAGATTAGCTGGGACACCCACCTTCATGGGACTAGCAGCTACTAGATTCTTGGACTTTCCATTTACAGCTTGCCATTGTTGGATTAGTTGGACTGTGGCCTGTAGGTCATTTCAATAAATTCCTACATATATTATTAATTCTGTGTATTCTGTGACGCTAGAGCTCTCTAATACACATACCTTTATAGAATGTATTTTGATCCTATTCATGCTTCCATTCCTCCCAGATATACTTCTAACTCCTTCCCAACTTTCTCTGTTTTTATAACCTACTGAGTCCAAATGTACAGGCTATATTCTAATAGGTATCTAGTCATCTGTTGGAGCATGGTTGACCTACCAGGGGACACACACTTAAAAGAAAAAAAACTGGCTCTCCCTTTCCCAGAAGACATCAAATGTAGCTGTCTCTAGCTCCTCGGGTGGAGGGCCTGATAAGCCCCTCTCTCTCCTCTGTGCTGGAATGTGGACTGGTTTGATCTTGTATGGGCCTTGTGCAGTCAACCACAGCACACTGCACTGTCACTAATGCAGTGGTCCTGTTGTGTCGAGAAGATACTGTTTTGTTTCAGCCCTCCCTGACATTTGATCATCTTTTCTCCCCCTCTTCTGATATGGTCCCTAAGCTTTGGAGGGAGAGAGTATGTGTTATAAATGTCTCATGACTGATGACTCCACTGACACTTAATCTCTGCACTTTGATCAGTATGCATTTCTGTGTTAATCTTTATCTACTGCACAGAGTTCTCTGCCATATCTGAGAGCTGCACTAGCCTATGGGCTAGTGCAGAAAGAAATAAATTTAGAAAGCACTTTGATACTAGGTCTATTTATCAAACTAATAGTAGCATTTGTACCCTGGGACCTCTGATCTCCCTGCTATGGGTTCTTTGCCAAAGTCTCAGCTCCAAGCACATGTTTCTCCCTGTGGAATGGATCTTAAATCCAGTCAGATAGTGGTTGTGTTCTAGTTTAATTTTGCTGCTGTGGTAAACACCATGACCAAAAGCAACTTGGGTAGGAAAAGGTTTTATTTAAAATCACACTTTATGATCACTGTCTATCACTGAAGAAAAACAAGTCAGGAATCCAGAGGCAGGATCCAGATGCAGGAATGAAACAGTCACTGAAGCAGTGACAATGGAGGAAGTCTACTGAGTTGCTCTGCCATGGCTCACTCAGCTTGCTTTCTTATCTATACTAGGATTACCTGCCAACGGATGGCAATACCCACCGTAGACTGGACCTTCCACGTCAATCATTAGTCAGGAAAATATCCCCACAGACATTCCCACATGCCAACGGATTGCCTTTGCTGAGTTCTTTCTTCCAGAGTAGCTCTGGATTGTGTCAAGCTGAGAAAAACTAACCAGTACAATTTGGTTACCCCTATAATATCAATGCCACCATTTTGCTCATAGGCAAATCTTAGCACACAGTCATTGTTGTAGCTGACAACATTGCTGAGTAGTCTGTTGGTGACTTTTCTCCCCCAACAGCCCATAATACTCTCTGGTACTATGCACTAAAGGCTGGATATGTTTAAAGGAAAAAAATTGTGACTTCTGATTTTGGTGGTTGGAAAGTACAAACATCATGACATCAGCGTTGATTAGGGATTATGATTAGGGATCTTCTATCACAGCAGGGTAAAGAAAGAAAAAGAAACTAGAAGGTTCTGCTGGAAGTAGGATGACCTTGTGGTTATCTGATGTAATTCCACGAGGCAACTTCAGTCCATTCACAGTGGTAGAGCTCTCATGCCCTAATTTTCTCCTACTTGAACCCACTTTCTTGGGGGTCCCACTTAAAAACTACTACACCAGAAACCCAAACTTTCAGCACAAAGAGGTTCAGAAGAGAAACTGTTTTCCAACCACAGTACTCAAGATCTCAGCAAGGATGAACGTTTTCCTAGTCCAGGTTTTCAAACCTCGGGGAAAGACTCTAATTGGCCTGTAGTAGGCAGCATCCACGAGATCCCTGTGGATAGGGTGGCAGGAAGATAGCCTCTAAAGTAAGTGCAGTTTCCCAGAAAGGGGAGCCATGTTGTCATGTTGATCTGCAGGCAGCAGCCGGAGTAACTGTATCCTACTGAGTGAAGCTTGAACTCAAAGCCCACCCCTCCAACAAGGCCACTCATAATCCAACAAAGCCACGCCTCCCAAACGTCCCACTCCCTCTGAAGGCCATTTTCTTTCAAACCACAACAACACTAAAGGGAGTCTTCTCAGGTTCACCCAGCTAACTCTAGTCTGGTGGTAATAAGGAAAGCATAACTTTCTGCAGAGGGAGCGTTGTGCACTTCCGCAGCTAGAATCTGTGTCACCCTACAGGAAACCCTTGTGAGTGACAGGAGAACACCTGAGGGCAAGTTCCTTCAGCTTCAGGCTATAAGACTAATAGAAGCAGCAGCAGCAGCAGCAGCAGCAGCAGCAGCAGCAGCAGCAGCAGCAGCAGCAGCAGCAGCAGCAGCAGGAGGAGGAGGAGGAGGAGGAGGAGGAGGAGGAGATCAGAACTGACTTTTAGGAAAGGTAGGATAACTGAGCCATTTGACAAATGGTTGGAGTTGACCCTGTTTACACAGAACAAAATCCAGATGACTGAGTATATCATTTAGTAGGGCTTTTTCACAACTTCATGGAAACCATCTCTCTACCTTGTTTTTATTTTTAATTGTAGCTTATTCAGTTTCTCCTTTTTTTTTTTGATTAAATGTGCAGTTCTAAGAGTGAGTTAAGATGTCCAGGTACCATCTTCTCCTAGAATCCTTTTGAATCACACCTGTTCTTTGGAAGATACATTAGCTAGACTTTAACATTGGGCGAGATTGAGACACACACAGTTGTTAGTGCAAGGAACCACCCAACCCTGGCTACACTTTACTTGGGTGTGTCACTTTGGAGGCACTGGGACCATGCCTTCCCCCTTTATCTCCCACCCCTGAAAATAACCATTCTGTGTCACAGGCTTAAAGAGCTGTTCTGCTCAGCCTGTTTTGGCGGAAAGTGATCTCAGGTGGAAAAACATTAAGCCAAGTGAGATGGCCCTTCCTTGGAGAAACTGTTTCCTAAGCAGTTGTAGGAAACAGAGTCCCTGCAGACTTTGCTGATAACAGTTCAATCTGGCAGCTCAATGATTCTACAGTCTCTTCTGATGTCACCCATCTCAGGTGGCTTCTGTGACACCATGTGGTCTTGAGGGTTGTTCTCTATCCTATCTCAGTCTAGAGGGGAGTAGAACCAGCCGGATGGTCCCATCTCCACATATTCACTTGTTAGGGATACTGGTGGCATCTCAGCACACTGAGAGAGTATATAAAAGAGAGAGATGATGTTTGTGGGGTACTCCAAGGCTATGTCCAGGGTGCCAGGTTTCCTGTTGGTCATGGCATAGTGGATCTTAACACTGTACCTTTGAATACATCCCAGAAGGTGTCACAGCACTCACGTCAAACTTTAAGGATGGAATCAGCAGTTTTATGCCATCTTTCACAATCCTTTTATTCTTACCTCATTTTATTTATTTAATAATTTTTTTTCTGTTTTCTGTTTTTCTAGATTCACTTATGTCCCACTGGAGTCATGCGTCTATGACTTGGCTGTGTTTCTGAAGATTCTAAGTATTCAGAAACTTGCTCCACAAGAGAACAGTATTAAGAGATACAGTGACACATTTAAGAGGCAGGGTCCTGGTAGAAGGTCCTTAGGTCAGGCTTTCAAAAGGGACTAAAGTAGTTCTTATCTGACTCTTTTGTGGTTCTATATAGAGGGTATTTATGAAACCAGACAAGCTCCTTGTGCTGTCTGATTCCTGGCTCAAAAGGGAGCCTTCCTCCATAGAAATTCTTCCAACCACCATCTTCACGACACAAGCACCTCCACCATGTCATTTTGACTCCCAGTCTTCAAAACTATGAGTGAAATAATCTTTTCCCTGCAAAACGATCCCATCTCAGTTAACTAACATTTGAGAAGATCCTGGGAGGAAGCAAAGAAGCCTATGAACATAGCAGCTATTTTTGACCCCACAGAAATACTATGTGTGCCATGGCCAGTGTCGTCTAGAAGTGTGATAGTTGAGTTAGAGAAGATTTGATGAGAGCATTTGAAAGGATGCAGAAATGCTCCTGGTATGAGTGATGTGGACAGAGAGTAATGAGAGCTGTGAATTAGTGGTTTCCCTTCTCATCTGATAATAGCAGACCGTCAGCTACCCACTGCTTGAGTAACAGTTTCTCGAGAGAAGGACCACCTCACTTGGCTCAGTGCTTGTTTTGGCAAGAGTTTTCTCAGTGCATCAGACTGAATGCATCTTGAAGGTGCTTTCACCTGCAGCAGCTCCTGCTTATTTCCCAAACAGTGAATGCCTCTGCCTCCCTAGCTCTGTGATGCTTAGACTGTTGAAGTAGCAATCGGAGCATCAGGGGAACCCTCCTCTGATGCTTGGGGATGCAGCTGGTCATGCTAATTCTCTACGCCCGTCATTAGCTCAGGAAGGGCTGTGATCTAGTTCTTGACAATGAGGCCTGAATGAAAGTTAGCTTAAGAAACTTCTGGAAAGTATTTTACTCCTCAAAAGACCGAGTAAACTAAATCTTCTTCGTGCTTTAAATGTAACTATTGAGGGAAAGGTGGCTGGTGTTGTAACACCCTGACAGCGTGGGAACAATAAGGAGAGAAAGATTTTAAGTCTCTGGTGACATGGATAACTTACTTCAACCATCCCAGAACCAACAAAGGAGAGGTTTCCTGTCGTGTGGGTGACTTAAGTACATGGTGCTCAGAGCTGTGTAGATAAGGACTTTCTCTATGACATGGGACCCAATGCACCTGGATGGCTTGCTGGTCTGGTCCTTTGTCCCTTCTACTACTATATATATATGTATATATACTGGGGCATCCAGTGTATATTGTGATTCACAAGTAACTTCTGTCTTAATACAGCTTGTTGATGACCCCCCAAATGTGTTTGTTTCTTGTTAATTTAATAAGTTTACCCTTAGTAGAACACACAGCCTTTAATCAAATATTAAGAAAATTATCCCAGGGCTTTGCTAAAGTTTGCATTTGATGTGTTTATCATGGAAAATAGACACATTTATTGAAAGCAGTCAATTTGTATGAAAATGAATCAACTTAGAAGTGAATATAGGGCTAGAGAGATGGCTCAGAGGTTAAGAGCATTGGCTGCTCTTCCAGAGGTCCTGGGTTCAATTCCCAGCAACCACATGGTGGCTCACAACCATCTGTACTGAGATCTCCTCCTCTGGCGTGCGGGCATACATCGAGGCAGAATGTTGTATACATAATAAATAAATAAAACTTTAAAAAAAAGAAGTGAATGTAGCTGTGTTTCCTTACAGTTCTTTGTCTCTGGGTATTCTCTCACTTGGCATCACAAAAGAAAAGTTAGCCAAATAAAAGTCTCCAGCTAAGCTAAGCCGTTTAACGCTCTCTACCCCAAACAGAACTGACTTCCAGAAGATGTTCCTATTTGAGATAGGCACTTCATAAACAAATTAATTTCTCTTGTTTGTTTTGATCAAATGTCAAATTTCCGGAACATAAAACTTTTTCCTAGAAGTACCATTATAATTTCCTAGTACTTTTTCAGTGACGTTAGCTCAGCATCAGAAGAAAAATAGAATTAAACACATTGCCCTTCCTAACAGCCTGTCTAAAGTGAGAACAGTCCCAGAACCCAAATGATATTTGCTTTCATTGCATTATTCTTGAAATAATGGCTTCAGGCAGAGCACCATGGTCCACCACCTAAGGCTCACATCATGAAAACTGCATGCTGCTGGTAATTAAGGATTAGCCTGGTAGCATCTCACATCTGTCTGAAAAGCTGTTGATGGATGAACAATGGGTGTAAAAGACTCAGCGGCTTGCTTAGAAGGGTTTGCTATGCTTGCAATTACAGGTCGTTTTCAAAAGCGGTACCTGCAAACAAGAGGATCAGTCATTCATCCATTGTCCCTTTTTCATGAAGTTAGCTTTTCTGAAAGCCATACCCACCAGTTAACTGACAATGGTACTTCCTACAATGCCACCTCCCTTCCAATTGCTTTAGCTCTGGATTAAAGACCATTGTTATCATCACTTGAATTTATAGCCAGTTGTTTAGAGCCTATATACCCACTGAATGCTCTTCTAGAATTACAAGTAAAATAGTGCGATTGTGAGGGGTTCCTCTTCAATTAATTAAAACCCTAATCATTTCCTAGGGTTATCATAAGAAATTACCATTACTGGATGGTTTATAATAGCACACGTCTGCAGGCTACAATGCTACGCTGGGTATCTGCAGAGCTGTGATCCCTTGGAAAGCTACAAGTCAGGATTTTTCTCTTCCTCTTCCATCCTGGACAGTAATTTTCAGCTATGGTAGTGTTCTACACCTCTGTCACCACAGGGCTGGGGTGTTCTTTTCCAAGTGACTGACCTCAAACCATTTTTTCTTCACAGTAAATCATCCTATTTGATTAGGGTCCATGCAAATGACCTTATCTGAACTTGATTATACTATAGTCCTGTCAACCAGCTTTTCATTTTATGGTTTCAATTGAGGTCAATTGTGATCAGAAATATTACTGTAGTATAAATAGAAATTATATGAGTATATGTATGCAATATATAATTAATATGTTATATCTATTAACTATCTATCGGTATATATATATGTAGTGGGTTTCTGGTAGCATGTCCTCAGGAGTTCTGTCTTGCTAGGATCCCTTTGATTATCTGTTTCTTGCTACCAAGAGGCAGTGCCATTCTTCCAAATGTTCCTACAGATGCTGCCTCGTCTCAGGCCAAAATGGTGAGACCCAAGCCACTATGACGTGACACTCTGAACCAAAACAGTATTCCCTTCCTTTAAAGGACTTCTTTAAAGAATTGACATAGTAACAGCAAGTAAAGAAGCAAAGCAGACTAGTAGGCTAAAAGCATGAATCAGAAGACCGCTTGTTATCTTGCTAAAGACTAAAGTATACAGAGGTCAAAGCTGAACACTCCTCATATCAATGAGTAAACCCTGCCCGTGGCTTTTGCAAAACCTGCACTCGACACAGACCACACCCTGATGCAGGTTTTCACGTACATACTCGACGGTTCATATATATTCTATTAAAAGAAGTGAAACACCATCCACATAAGCTCTTTTGATATGCCCAGTGATAACCAGAAAATAGTCTTGGGGAAAGGGAAGTGGACCCATTTCAAGCATCTTTCCTCAAATTGCCTTCTTGCTCACCCTCCCCACAGAGAAGAATCAACTATGAGCGTAAATGCATTTGTCCTTGGCAAACGGAATGAACATTCTGGAATGGATGCTTATGCTTGCAGGGATTATGTTCAATGCCCTAGCTCCCAGTCACTCTGAAGCTGTAAGAATGACGGAGGAAATTTGAAACTGTTTCTTTAAGGCGGGAGTCAAGGAGGGGAGCTGGTGTTTCTATTGTGGTTGCAGCCCAGGCTACAGTCTGGAGTCCAATTAGCAGAGAGCTTAGCAGGGGTTTTGTTTAGCTTAGCAACCGCCTGTGCTGCCCCAGGGGCCAGCCAGGGAGGGAATCTCCAGTGAGCTCCGGCCATAATCTGTGCACTAAACACTAGTCCTCTTCTTTATCTCCATGACCCTGGTCCCTTAGAGGTCTCAATACACTGTGGGACAAAAAGGATTGCTACTTGCAAAGGGTGACCTGACTCTCGTGTCTTGGTCGCCACCGTTCACAGCTTCAGCAATCTGTGGATCCACGGAGGAGGATCTGTCAGACACCCCAGGAGCTAAACAGGTGCCTGTCGTGGAGAAAGAAGCCTCAAGAGCACTGTGTACCAGGACCCCAGGACCCTGCTCGTCCCCAGGGCTGCCTGGTCCAGATCGCTGCAGGTGGTGGTGGATGGAGCCTTGCAGCCCGGCGTCTGGTGTCTTTGACCTTCCGGTGGTGGCAGCAACGTTGGCGTCTCCAGGACCAAGGCATGAAGGTCGCTGTGTTGGACCTGGGGTCTTTCTTTGCCAAGATTTTCAAGACCTCAGCGTCCTCTGCGGCCCCCAACCACCCTGGAGGCTCCACCGCCACAGGATCAGTGGTCTCTGACTCCAGCGAAGCAGCGACATTGACTCTGCTCCCATCTCTGCCTCCAGACATTAAGGCCTCACGGGAGCCCTCCACACCTCTGCACTCTGCCTTGCATCCCAGGAGCTCCGCAGTCACCCGCAGGGTGGAAGCAGTAGGGTGCCCGGGGTCTCTGCCTGGCAGCCCAGGAGCATCCAGAGCGCTACTCCTAGGCCGTGGTAGTGGCTCTGCGGGCTCCATGGCATCACTGGCTTTGCCCAGCCCAGGCACTGTCTGGGCGACCCTGCCCTCTGTTACCATCCCTGTGGGCAGCAATAGCAGTGCAACCTCCAGTCCAAGAACCCCTCGCCAGCTGCTGGGTCCCGGAGAACGAGAGCCCAGTGCGTGGATGGCCCAAGGACCTGTCCCCAAAACACTGTTTTTCACCCTGCCGGACATTGGGGAGGAGTGGGCCTCCGACAGCGACTCCCAGGAAGATCCAGAAGGGTGAGTCACAGTCTGTCCATCCTCTTGATCCCCACCCTCTGCCTGCTACACATCTCTTCCCAGGTTCATTTCCTCCCATTCCAGACTTTCTGGTCTTTGCCATCACACTACAAGAAACTTTTCCGTAACGTTCTAGGAGTAAACTTCTGTTAACGTGGGGAGGAAAAGAAGGGACGGAGAGGACTGTATGCCAGGTCTCTGCTACAGAAGCAGTGAAATCTAGACTATGAGTTTTCATGAGTTCTAGCACCGGTCCTTGTGACAGGGCTTTCTTCTAGCACCCGTCGTTGCGACAGGAGCTGCTCAGGTGACCCACTCTACACCATAGCAGCAAGGGATGGATTTAGGAAACTGCCAAACAGCGCTTACATAGTGTCTAAGGATCAGCCAATGTTTTTCTGATCCCAAGTGACATCTAGTTAATTTACATATCCATCGCATCATCCCTCACAAAGGAGACCTGTGATGTTTAGGATTAAGTCTCCCTGAGGTTTAGAGTTCCCTCTTGGGGCCCTGGGTTACTACAGAAACATGGGCTGACTTCACCATAAATGGGAATTGATGGCTACTTTCCTCAGCAAATGCGCGCGTGCGCACGCGCGCGCGCGCGCGCGCGCACACACACACACACACACACACACACACACACACAAATGTCCCTTTTAAAATCAAAAGCACAATGAACACATCATTCTGACAAAAAATCTGAACTCTAGAATTACAGTGGATTCTATTTTTTTTTT
>NC_022032.1:18764677-18772332 GCF_000317375.1 Microtus ochrogaster | reverse complement strand
TTGTTGTTGTTGTTTTGAATGCTTATAAAAGAAAAGTAAAATCCCAGATCCCAGCAGCTCCTTTTCAGACAGGTTTCAGCATGAAGAGTTGGGTGGCATAGCTCAAGGTATTTGCCATCGTCACCTAACAACGTCCCTACTAAATCAAGACTGATTCTAATTCCTTCACAGTATAAATAGGTACAGTTTCACAAGGGTGCCTGACATCCTGGTCAGTGCTTAAGCCAGTAATTGTGCCACAGTAAGTTAAATTAAGTCATTCATTTGAAATACTATGTTACAAAATTTGTTTGCCAACCAATCCCCACCCCAAAGGAAAAACAGTTGCACTTGGAAAGCTGCTCCAATTACCTAAGGAATTAAGCCTTTGTTATTAGTAACTGGTCCTTAACAGTCATACAATTAATGTTTCATGAGCAAACAGACCTACGCAGTGACCTTAAACTCGAGGCTTGGTGCTTTTAGCAAACAGACACTGAAACAGGCAGAAAAGCCAGGAAAGGAAGTGTCTTTCACCTTGATTCATGCACATATTAGTTCATATTTGTATTTTCCAAAACCTTTACAATAACCGTTGTTTTCAATAATTGTGCATTTGGTGTGATTTGCAGAAGTTAATCTGATTAGCAAATGCAATAAATTTTACTGAAAGAGAAGAAATTGAGTTCTAGCTGCTTCCAGAAATAAAATGCATTGGAGGTGTGTTTTTTTTTTTCCAAAAATCTTCCTGATGATACACTTACACTTTATAGCTGAAGCCAAAAGTCTTTACAGGCAGTGGATAAACCTAAGCCTCTAATTTTCTCTGTAGATATAAAATTCCTTTTTTCTTTCTACTGCTCTAAATTCTTTTCTCAATAAAAGGCAGAAATGAAGAGGAACGGGCTGATGTATCATGCATTTTTCCTTCACATTATTTGTAACATGGAATAAGTCACCATTATCAGAAAATGAATTGAGATTATCTCCTGTCAGTAGATAGTTGCTGCTGTTGGTCTGTTTGATTCATATTAAAAGTGAATGCTTAGTTTTCAAAAGCCAATGGACATGGCAAGAGAGACTCGGTTAATGTGGAAATAGGAGGAGGAAAGCATTGAGAAGAGAGAACCGTGACAACACAGAAAAAAATGGAAACCTATCCCCGAGGCCCACAGATCCAACTTTAAACCACGGCGCTCAGTTATAGAAGAAAATCTGAAGTCATGGCTTAACTCGGTAACGAGAGAGAATCACACAGAAAGAAAGTGGGAAAGTCAGACAGCAGAGAGACAAAGGAGGTTGATGATAGATGGGTAGATAGGCAGATATATATATACATATATATATGTATATATATATGTATATATATATATGATAAATACATAATCGGCTGATAAGTAGATAGGGCTACATTTGAGTCATGGTGGAGGAACCTGAGCTTTCTTTGTCCTGATGTCCCATACCCCTGGGTATGTGTTCCAAAACTTTTGATGTTGGCCTTCACCTCCCTCTCCATTTTCTCGCTACACCGCATCCCACTTGCCCCATTTCCCACTCGCCCTTTCCTGGCTCATTTTGCACGGCTGGTTCCCTGTAAAGGTCTTACTGATTCATTGTGCAGAAGAAAGAATTCCTAGCAATTTATGTAAAAGGTATATTAGCATCTAACAGCAAAAAGGAAGTATGTCTCCTATCCTGGGATAATCCTCTGAATTTTAGAAAAATATACAGACTGTTAGTCATTGCCCACCCTTTGTACAGAAATTGTCCATCCCCCACACACACATGCTGTGACTGAGGTACATTCTATGTTCTTTATTAGAATAGCACCATGATGCGAATGGCAACACGTGTTCCCCAAAGGCATAAATTTTAAAATAAAAATGCATTAAATGGATGAGTAAAAATATTGTCTTCCTCCTAGGGTCCACTCTCATGAATTGTCAATCTCAAAGAACCCAGAAGCAATTTTATTGTCCTCCTATAACAGTGATCATTCTTAGGCCTTTTTGTTTTGTTGTCTGGGTATTTTCTCAGAGTAAGTTCCTGGGACTTGATGTTTCCACAGGGATGACTCATGAGCTCGGCCTACAGACGTTAAGTGGCTATTACATTCTATTAGAGTCATATGACCATGCCTTTAATTAAAACCTTTCATTAAAAGTCAGAATCCTAGGCTGGAGAAATAGGTAAGCTGGTAAAGTGTTTGTCATGCAAATTCAAGCACCCGAATTCTATCCCCATAAAATAAGTTATGCACATAAAATAAGTTAGGGGTGCTGGCACGGCTTGTGATTCCAACATGGCAGGGGTGGACGCAGGCAAATAACTGGGCATTGTGATCAACCAGACTAGTTATATCAGTTACATCAACTATATCCACGCCAATGAGAGACTCTGTCTCCAAAACAAGATGGACAGGGGCAAATAGTCTTTGGCCTACACACACACACACACACACACACACACACACACACACACTTGCACATACATACATGTACATACATGTATGCATCCAAATACATGAATGCACAAACTTACATAATTTTTCAACATATAACTTTGTTAAGTATAAAGCAATTTTCTTTTTACTGCTAAGGCAGTGACTGGCTTCAATTTTAAACTGTTTTCCTTATTATTTTATCCAAAATTATAAAACTGTGGTTGAGCTAGTGGTTAGTCTCCTGCTATATCTTGAAAAAGCAAGTTTAGGTATTTTCCTATGTAATAGTCTGCTAATCTGCACATACAGCAAACATATATAGCCACATCCACATGATATAGAACTGGGATCCTTTCAAGTTGCATAGTAGCAACAATTCACCCAAACTGGTACAAGATTTTAGTGCACATATTGGAGTCAAACTGAGATTGATTGAATCAAATCCATGTTTTTAAAGGAGCCCCAACAATATTAAGAGCTATTCCCCTCACTCAACTCACTTCCCCTTCCATTGATTAGGAAATAATGATCTCCAAAGATATTGTAGTGATTAAAAGAGGCAATGTATAATATAAAAGTCCCTAGTCTGGTGTCATCTTTCATAGGTGAAGGCTCCCCTGTGCCTGTGGAACCTTTGGACATGCACACATGTATGGATAATGGATATCGCTGGTACTTCTGAAAACTATTCTCATCTTCCCACTTTCTGCTCATCCCAGTCTCTGGTCTCTGTTGGTTTTTCTCTCCAACTTGTCTTTCACTTCTAACACCCCTGGCATAGACACACTCCACAACTATTTTTTTTCAGAATGTTCAGTATTCTGCATGTATCATTTATCACACACAGTTTCCTTTGTACAGAGTAGAGTTTTTTTTTTTTTGCTACAATCTTCAGTGAAAGTTACTATATTAATTTCCAAACATGAACTTTCAACCTGTAGATTACAAATACCTGATTTTCAGGAAGTTAGACTTCAATTGTTAGAGTACAAAAAAAAAAGATGAATTTCCAAGACCACAGAGCCAAGGCAAGAGGGGTGCGTATAAATAAACCTACAGGACAAGGGAGGCACCAGGGACCTGAAATTATAGTTTGTTTTTTTAAAAAAAATTGAAATTGGACATACATTTATTCAGGATTTGGGAGAATGTTTTAGAAGACTAGAGTTGTGAGACAAAGCACAGGGGTGCAGAATAACATGCCATGCGGGGAGATGACATTACTAGGAGCCAGCTTTTGTGAGGCGCTTAGAGAGAACGCAAGGAAATTCTTGGCTACCAGGTTGTGTTCAGTTAACATGGGAAGAGTGGCTCAGTGTGCTCATACACAGAAGCGGCACCAGGGAGGCCCATGGTATCAGTGTCCAGAGATACAGAAGGGAAGAGCTTTCAAAAGACCACAAAGGGGGCCAGGGAGTTAGCACAGTGGGTAAGTACACTCATCGTGCAAGACTGAGGAGCTGAGGAGTTCCGTATCCTAGGACCCGTGTAGAAAAGCCAGGACCGGGCCAGAGACAGAAGGATGGCAGGTTCTCGCTGGCAGCCGGCTTTGCCCCAGGTTCAACGAGAGACTCTGTCTCAAGGGAATAAGACAGACTGATAGGACACCAGTCACACGTGTGCATACCACACAGGTACATAGAGGAGGAAGAAGAGGATGCCACTGTCCGTACTGGAAAGGGATAGAGCCTGGATGCAGATATAAAGACTTTAGTATGCCAACTGTTACACAGCCTGGCAAGCAACACAGGAAAAACCAAAGGAAGCTAGAGTAGAAGCTGATGCTATTTCCTGTTCAGGAGGAGCATGTCCTTAACAAGAAGGTGGTGGACACAGAAGAAGTGGTTCTGTCCAGAGGATGGGAATTCATTTTGTGATGGATCTTGAAGGCTTAGGTAAATATCTAGATGAGCTTGGAATTTTTGGGACAAACTTGGAAGAAAGGTGAGGTCTAGATATATAGGCAGCCTTCTAAGTAGCTATGATAAATACACATAGATTATATATTACCCAACAATTGCATTATATTACATAAAATCCTTAATGTTCTTTATTTTGTACCTGGATATTTTAAGAACTTCTGAAATGAGAAATGTGTGTGGTCCCCCTGTCTTGCTTGATCAATATTTCTCTAGTTACCTCTGTCCACAAAAAGAACACAAGCTGAAAAAAAAGCATTTGTAAACTTCAGAGCAACTGACAAAGTAATTTTTTTTACTGATTCTAATAATGAACTCTCTTTAAATCATGTTTTGTATACTTTACCACATTATTTTCTTATCAATTCATTTGTTGCATTCTTAAGGTATCTGCAATAAATTCAAAACGTTTTTGTAAATGGCCAAGTGTCGCCGGAGGCCACTCATTCTTTTATTCCTGGTCCTCCTGACCCAAATAATAACACAACTCTGTTTGGCTAACGGCTTAGGCTTCTTATGAACTAACTCTTTCATCTTAAATTAACCTATTTCTATTCATCTGTGTACTGCCACTAGGCTGTGGCTTACTTGTGCTGGCTTGTTACTCCTTTGTTGGTTACATAGAGTCTCTCTGAATCCACCTCCTCTCTATCTCTGTTCTGATTTCCTGCCTGGTTTTACTCTGCTAAGCTGTTGGCTGAAGCAGCTTTACTCACCAACCAATAAAACCAACACATATACAAAAGGACATCCCACATCAGCCAAGTACTGTAGACAATTTGAGGAGGGTTAAGGCAGCCCTTACTAGATACATTTTTTCTACACCAGCAACAGAGTTCAAGAAATCAAGAAAAAATGCCACTAAGTGCTATAAATTTCGCTCTTTTATAATGTAGGCTAAAGAGTAGTCAAAGCGCATGCCGTAGCTAAAGAGGAGGTTTTCTAAATTGTTCAGAATACAGAGAAAGAAATTTCTGACACTGTATGCTTTGCTCCGAGCTGAGACTGTTAACTAACAGACATATCCTATCCATTTCTATTCTCCATTCTCAGCCCTCAGTGGCAGGTTCTCTCATAAGTCAGAGCTTCCATAAATAATTTCAACCAAAGAAGGTCTTTGACTGAAAACTTACACATAGGTGGTTTCTTGTATTGTTACAAATATACAGTCTGTCCCCTGGGAGAGCCTCTTGCTTAAAACTAGTGACTAATGGTGATTCTTGTTGCGAGTCTCCTAAGAAGCCACCATGTCACAATGAGGCCATTGGCTTCATTCTCCATGAAGGGATTTTTCTCATGGCTTAAATTTAATTTGCCTTTGAAGTTCAGATGCTGCCAAAGGGTGGAAACTAAAACTATCTTGTCTGGGATCATCCTTGCCTTTGTCTAATCTGGAGTCAGGATCTAATATGTGACACGGGGTCAGGAGATTCATGGAGATGAGGAAACCCATGTCATGTGATGTCCTCAGTCATCACTGAATTGACTGGAACATCATTTATTGTCCTTCACCTGTACAAGCTCACAAAAGCCAATCACATTAGAGGTGCCTTTGCCCTTGCTTCTGTGGCTTGGGAGTTGCTGGAGATAGTCTTGGGCTGTATCCATTTTGTGAAGCTATTCAGAACAGCAGTAGCAACAATGAAAGCAAAAACAACATACAAAAACACACATGCAGACACTCATATACACAGTTACACACATGTAAACACATATACATGTAAACACATAATTATAATCACACACAAATATACACGCACTAAAACATATGCAAACACATACACATGCAAACAAATGCACACATACTCACATACATTCAAACACATACACGTGCAAACATATGGACACACACACACAAACATACACATTCATACATACACAGAAATGTTTTAGACTTCTCAAAATCCTTTACACGTTTGAGGACGTTAACTCTTGTACACCTGCACTTAATCTTGCCGAATTTTCTGTCAACTGTGCTAACCAATCCAGATCAAGCTCAAGGACCTTCACCAGACTCTGTCTGACCTCCTGGCGGGCACCGTGTCTAGACCTGCCCTGCCTACTTAGGGAAGTAAATAGCTAATACTTGATTTCTTTTTTTTCCCCTTTCAGTAAATGCTTATTTAATGCCTTCATGTAAGTGTGAAATTTTCTGATAAAATGCCAATAGCAGAAAGACTCTGTGAAGGAGTTTAAAACACAGGACTATTGATAAAGAAACTGTAAGATGAATTCAGAATGTGAGGTACTTACTTCACAAGACAACCGGCTGCTCTCAGCAGTTCTTACAATGCTTGGGTACCTTCCAGGCATGCATGCCCTTCTGGAGAAGACCCTGAAGAAGTGACAATGAAGACTTGCTATATTCTTATATATAAAGGATTCCTGGACCAGTAAAATGACTCAGTCTGTAGGGTACCTCATTACTGCCAACTCTGACAACTTGACATCAATCCCCAGAACAGCAAGTTGTCTTCTGACTTCCCACACCCCTACCCCAACAAATAAATACAAAAATGCACAAATAAATATGTAAATATGAATAGTTTTTTTAAGTTGAAAGAATTCATTCGCTGGGCGATGGTGGCGCACGCCTTTAATCCCAGCACTCGGGAGGCAGAGGCAGGCGGATCTCTGTGAGTTTGAGACCAGCCTGGTCTACAAAGCGAGTTCCAGGACAGGCTCCAAAGCCACAGAGAAACCCTGTCTCGAAAAACCAAAAAAAAAGAATTCATTCACTGTATTCTATAAACATCATTATTTTCCATAATGTGATAGCCTGCTCTCGAGTTCCTTGGAAGATTGAATAATGATGACATTACAAAATTCTAACTGTGGAATTTCTGCTTTCCTGCATACTTTGGGTGGCAATGCCTTTTGGAATTTGGACTTTTGGTTTTAATAATCCTATTCCAACAGTTTGCACAAAGCAAAACTCCTTCTCTGTTGTCCCCTTTTTTTCTTAGTTCATATTAAGCATTAATGTTAATATGAACTTGGGGTAACTGAGGAAAGCTCAATCCGTACAACCAATTAGGAAAACTTTATCCGCCTCCCTTTCTCATAGCTTCTCAGTTCCATCTTACTTACTAGTTAGTTAGTTAGATAGATAGATAGATAGATAGATAGATAGATAGATAGATAGATAGACAGACAGACAGACAGATGATATATAGGTAGACAGATGTAGATAGACAAATGATTGATAGATGATAGATGACAGATAGATAGATAGATAGATAGATAGATAGATAGATAGATAGATAGATAGATAGATAGATAGATGTTAGGTAGACAGATATAGATAGACAGAT
>NC_022032.1:18733273-18764577 GCF_000317375.1 Microtus ochrogaster | reverse complement strand
GTTAGGTAGACAGATATAGATAGACAGATGATTGATAAATGATAGATAGATAGATAGATAGATAGATAGATAGATAGATAGATAGATAGATAGATAATAGACAGACAGACAGAATTAATACAATGCATCAGATCCTCTGCAATGTAGGGGTGGGATGGTTACTTTTATATGTCTTGACTGTGTTAACATGTTTAATTCCAAAACCATCTTAGATACTATAGCATAATTGAAACAAAGGACTTTTTTTTTTTTAAAAAAAAAAAAACTGCTGTTGAGATTACTGAAAATATCTGCAACTCAAGAAGTTACCAACATTTAAAGTAACAGCCAAAATGAAACATGGGTGGGAGATGAGATGAGCCACTCGGAAGTGACACCGCTGGAAGACAAAGACCAAGTTTCCAGCAGCTTCCAAAACTTTCTGTCTACCTTTCAATACCATCTGAAGATGCCAAGAGCAAGAGTTAGCATAACTGCTTCACCTAAGTCTTAGTCTCCATGGGGAAACACGGGCCTGCTAGTAAAAGGTTACTGGAAAGATAATTTATTCCCTTCCATAAATCGTGGATAAAGTTAATTCTCCTTTTGGGGAGAGGGTTTCCACCTTACAGCTGATTTTGACATTCAGAACTGTGATTTGATTTACTCATGGGTAAGAATAAATTAATTTCACTCTGCAGCAGTCATTTTGGGAATTTCTGTCTTTGGAGAGATACCACTAAACATTATAAAATAAAACAAACTCAGAATCTCCTGTGGAAAACCTTAGCACCCACTGCTACTGTCTTCACACTTTGATCTTTATTGTGGTGAAGAGCTGGTGCTTGTTTTATGGGAACAGAGCTGCTGTGTTCCAGAGCTTCTTTGCTCACAGAAGAAACTGACTTCAATTTCTTCTCTATTGTTTATCATATCTCATGTTGGCAACGTAGTGGGCACACTTTGAGTCTAGCAGTGTTGGTGCGTATGTGCTACAAACACACACTGAATCCAGATATTTGCAATCCTTGGTGAAAATGTTTGATGTTGCCCCACAGTGACCGTGAAGCAGGAGGCAACTTGACTTTCCTTGTAAGTTATTAATGAGTTAAAGCACCACCCCTTTCTATGTTAATTTCTTAAACATATATTCTCCATATGAGAAAAAATATACAATTTTTTTCCTGAATCTAACTTATTTTGATTAATAGTTTCATTCAGTTTTCTGCAGAAAAATTTATTTTTCTGAATATAAACACCCTACTGTTTATATATACATGTATATAATAAATATATTTATTTATTTATTATTATTACATGAATGTAGGTGTGCACATATTATATGCAGAAACATATACATATATGCATCGTATGCATATATATAAACTTTTCTTTATGCACTTATCAACAATACTATTTTCAATGGCTCAGTGTCCATTGGGTAACTTTTAAGATTTAAAAGAAATATGATTGCTTGTGTTACATACAACCCCAGTGAACTCCTCAAAGCTATTAATAAGTGATTCCATGGATCCTTTTTCTGCTTGGTATTTAAAGTCCTCGTTTCTCAGCCACTATGTTCTGTGCTGGCGAGACACAGTAAGGCGTGGTCGTAAGAAGTGTTGAGCGTCAGAGCCACCACTAATTAATCTTTAAGTTGGCTTTGCAGCTGTGTGGGATCAGGGTGTATGTGCTGCTGTTGAGGGGTTTGGATAATGTGTGCTTCCCTCTTGTTCACTCGTTTCTAGCGTGCATATTGGTAATGATTAATCAGGTATCTTTATTACTTTCCTGTTGATAAAAACTTCATGACCAAGTCACCTCATAAAAGAAAGCATTTAATTTGAGGCTTCTGGTTTGAGAAGGTCAGAACTCATGATGGCATCAGGGACAACTGGGGGCTCACATCTTGATCCCCAAGTAGGAGATGGGTAGTGGTAGGGAATGGCACAAATCTTTTGAACCCTTAAAGTCTGACTCCAGCAACACTCCTGCTCCTACAAGGCCACCCTCGTGTCATTCCCAAACAACCACACCAACTGGGGTCCCAAATATTCGAACTTAGGGGCCTACAGGGACTTTCTTATTCCAACCACTACAATGTGTAGTATCTTGCATTGTTCCTAAACTTCTTTCAAGTTGGGGATACTCTGAAAGCTGAGAGTTATGTATATATATATATATGTGTGTGTGTGTATATACATATACACATATACATATATATGTTTTTCGAGACAGGGTTTCTCTGTTGCTTTGGTGCCTGTCCTGGAACCAGCTCTTGTAGACCAGGCTGGCCTCAAATTCACAGAGATCCGCCTGCCTCTGCCTTTTGAGTGCTGGGATTAAAGGCGTGCGCCACCACAGCCCAGCTGGATGGTATATTTTTAAATTGCAATAAATACATGTATCAAAATATCATTTTAACCATTTTTAAATGTAATCAGGGAGTTGGCTAGATGGCGGTTGTGTGACCACCATCACTAACATCCATCTCCACATCCCCCTCTCCTCTCTCTCCCCTGGAAGCACCATTTTGCTTTCTTTCTCTGCTTCACAGTTGTAGAACTATGTGCCACTTTTTTCTTTCATGCCTTACTTAGTCTACTTTGCATCATGCTTTTTCAACTTTAGTTTACATTTTTTGTGTTCACTGTGTGTGCTAAACAGAACATAACCGATTTATGTAAGCAGGAGCATGGTGTCAGGGGCACATGACCTCTGTCATGTTTCACGACAAGGTTTGCACCCAAGTGTTTGATGTCCTGAGATGCTATGGATGGTAGACACACCCCAACCTCCCAGTGGAAACAAGAAAAGTGGTGGCCTTTATTTTCCATTTCCAACCTCTTAAGCATTTGCTGGTTGTCAGCTAGAAATAAAGCGTTAAGTAAAGTCGTATATGAAATGTTTCCAGGCCTGACTTGGTCTAAGTGCTGTCTGTGCAGTGGAGGAAGAATGGACTCTCACTTCTCATGAGGCAGGAAGCAAACACCAAGAGCCCAGTCACCTCTGGAGTCCTGTAAACTTAGGTTCTCCTTTCGGCTTTGCTCAGCTAAGGGTCCCACAGCAAGAAAAGGAACTTCTGTGTTCTCTCAAGTATACTTTTCCTGAGCCCGGTGTATTCCGTACTTATCCTGGCCAGATGCAGAATCCAACAGTTCTGTTCCGTGGCTGGGAAGGCCCTATGCAGCTTGTGTTCCCCACCCAAAGGCAGAGTGGGTTTTACTTCGAGAGATGGTCGCCAATTGTATCAGGAAGCCTGGCTGAGTATGTCATATGCTAGAGCAAGGGTTCGTGTGCCTGGCTTGGAGTGACAGGTTGTGGGCCTCATTTTCTTCTGTAATAGGAAAACTCAGCGAGATCCTCTTCAACATCTGTAATCAGAAGTCTAGGGGCTGGCAAGATGGCTCAGTAGGTAAGGCTGCTTGCCGCCACTCCTGAAAACCCAAGTTAGACTCCTGGAACTCAGACGGTGGAAGAAGAGAACCAACTTACGCAAGTCATCTTCTGACCTCTTCATGTGTGTGCACTAGAATGCTTGTGTACGCACGCACACACACACACACAATCAGCAAACAAAATATAGTAATTAAGTAACTAATATATACTGAGGGGTGAGAACAGGCCAACAGTGACACAGTTCCTGGGCTGAGTCCTTCGAGGAGTAGAGTGTGGCTGTGAATTGGCATAAGAACTATCAAACACACGAATAAGAACCATGGTTCCCACAGTCTCAGCTGGGTCCACGAAGGGCAGGACCCCTGAGATTTGGTGAGAAACCCAAATTCTCACCCGGTAACTGTTGAAGTGGAAAGAGTAAGGCAAGGTCCAATGACTCGTATTCTGACCAATGCTCAGGGGATACAGGTGCAGGTAAAAACTGAGGCCTACAGAGCTCAGGCGTGATCTGTGGGAGCAGAAGTCAGTGAGCACATGGGATTCTGTACGTAGATTCTTAGGCTAACTGTAATGTCTATGTTATTTCAATTCACAGGTTTTTGGAAGTAGTTTTGTTCTTGTTATTTTTTTGTTTTGTTTTGTTTTTCGAGACAGGGTTTCTCTGTGGTTTTGGTTCCTGTCCTGGAACTAGCTCTGTAGACCAGGCTGGTCTCGAAGTCACAGAGATCCTCCTGCCTCTGCCTCCCGAGTGCTGGGATTATAGGCGTGCGCCACCACCGCCCGGCTCTGTTCTTGTTATTTTAAGAAGGGTTTGAAGCTAAACGATTGTAGTGGTATTTCATTTGTATTTTAATAAATTAGGCTTGTGTGAAGATCAGAGAGTAAAACAGCCCCACTGATCAGCCTTACAGACTAGGCACTGGTAACACACATCTTGAATCCTAGTAGCCACACTAGTTGCCATAGAAACAGGGCAGTGCATGCCTTTAATCCCAGTCCTAGAGAGGATTATAAAACAGGAGGAAACAGTTCTCAGTCACAATCCCATTCTGAGATTCCTGGAGGCAGGATCGCCATTTCAGACTGAGGTCAAGAGGCAGTGGCTGACTGCTTTGCTTTTTGGATCTTCAGGCTGAACCCCAATTTCTCTCTCTCTGAGCTTTTATTAATCATGCATCAAACGACAGAGTTTGAAATGCTTATATGGTAATGGTTATAAGTATGAATAAAAGTACAGAGTGAGACTCTCTATGCCCTATAAAGATGTTTCACAGAGTTATATTGAGGCCAGACAAGGCAGACCAGTATGAGGAATAGGTTTCCAAGAAACAGTCAAAGTATTAGGGACAGCCCCTGCTCCCACGGTTAGGAGTTTCACAAGTACACCAAGCTACACAATTGGCATGCACACACACACACACTCTATCTATCTATCTATCTATCTATCTATCTATCTATCTATCTATCTATCTATCTATCTATCTATCTATGCAGAGACAGAGAGACAGAGACAGAGAGACAGAGACAGAGAGACAGAGACAGAGAGACAGAGACAGAGAGAAAGAGAGAGCCTAGGTCAGTCCTATACAGGCTCCCTGGTTATTGATTCAGACTTTGTGAGTTCCTATGAGCCAGGTTAGTTGTTTCTGTGGGTTTTCTTATTATGCCCTTGACCCCTCTGGCTCCTAAAATCCTTCCTCCCTCTCTTCAGCAAGATTCTCTGAGCTTGGCCTAACGTTTGGCTGTGGGTCTGCATCTGATTCCATCAGTTGCTAGATGAAGATTCTCTGATGACAATTGGGGTAGTCACCAATCTGATCACAGGGGCTGACCAATTCAGGTTATGTATCCACTATTGCTAAGAGTCTCAGCTCTTGTCATCCTTGTAGATTCATGGGAGCTTCCCTTGCATCAGGGATCTACCTGATTCCTAAATTCCACCCTATCAAGACATCTGTCATTATTCTCCCTTCATTCACCTTTCAACCCAATCCCTCATGTTCCCATCCCCACCTGTCCCCAGTGTGCCCAGGAGGTCTCTTCCATTTCCCTTTCCCAGGGAAATCCATGCATTTCCTTTTTGGGTCCTTTTTGTTACGTAGCCTCTCTGGAGCTATGGATTGTAGCCTGCTTATTCTTTACTTTACAGATAATATCCACTTATGAGTGAGTACATGCCATGTTTGTCTCCTGGACCCGAGTTACCTCACTCAGGATGATTTTTTTTTCTAGTTCCATCCATTTGCCCACAGATGTGATAATGTCATAGTTTTTAACAGCTGAGTATTACTCCATTGTGTAAATGGACCACATTTTCTTCTGAGATACCATTTTAGACCTGTTAGAATGACTAAGATTAAAAACACTGATGACAACTTACGTTGGAGAGGATGTGGAGTCAGGGGAGCACTCATCCATTGCTGGTGGGAGTGCAAACTTGTACAGCCACTTTGGAAATCAGTATAACAGTTCCTCAGAAAACTGGGAATCAACCTACCTTAAGACCCAGCTGTACACTCTTGGCTGTGTACTCAAAGGATGCTCGATCATATCACAAGGACATTTGCTCAGGTGTGTTTATAGCAGCTTTATTCATAATAGCCAGAACCTGGAAACAATCTAGATGTCCTTCAGCTGAAGAATGGATAGAGACAAATCTCTATAAAGTAAATATCTGAGCTCAGAATGTGTCAGTTTGGATAACACTGCTAGCTCTTGGCAATTTGCAAAACGTTGCTAGCCTTGTTTTTCTCTTCTGTGTAGGAGAGAAGTGTCACTTGGGATAGTTTTGAAACTTAGAAGTAGAATACTTAGTGAATCCACCCATAGTAGATTCTAATACTAGGACATTTCCTGCCTGCTGTGTTTGTCAGATAATTGTCTCAGAAAGGGTGATTCCTGATCTAAACAGGATTCTCCATCTATTCTGGGATGAAAATCTTGTGAATCCCAAATCTCGAAGAAACAAAACAAACAAAAACTCAAAAGACAAAACAATAAAACACATAGTTTTATGTTCAGTGCAAGGATTATAATGACAAAAAAGGGACATGGCGCCATCTACTGACTTTCTTCCAGCGTTGGATGACAATATTTTCATACCAGTGTCTTGAATAACCAGAAATGAATAAGGAAGGTGAGTGTATGTAAATGGAGATTGTTCTTTTATTTTTCTGGTCTCCCAGACCCAAGTATATTATTTACAACACTGCTTAGTCAACAGCTCAGGTGTCTTCCTAGCTAGCTCTTATATCTTAAATTAACCCATTTCTTTTATTTTATATTTTACCATGAGGCTCATGGTTTGGTACCTTTTGCTTCTTGGGTGGCTACATGGCATCTCCCCAACTCCACCTTCTTTCCTCCTCTATCTCTGCTTGGATTTCCTGCCTTGCTATATTCTGCCCTGCCATATATCAAAGTAGCTTCTTTATTAACCATTGGTAATAAAACATAGTCACATCATACAGAGGGGAATTCCACATCAATTGTAAGTGTTTTTAAGTATATTATTTCAAATTTTACAATGGCTTCCTATAAGAATGCTCTTTTTTTAGAATCTGTTTCTATAGTACATTTGTCACAGAGGCAATCACCATGATGTTGCTATTAACTGGGCTCATTTTTTTTTTCTGATTTCACTAGATTATTAGGTATTAGTCAGTGTTCTCCAGAATAATAGAATGAATTGGAAGCACACATGCATATGTGCACATGTGTATACACATGTATGCATGTGTGTAGCTGTGTGTATAAATGAGTATTCATTTATAAATGTGTTTTCACTTCTTCTCTTCTGGGCAGTGGTGGACGGTCTAGAATCTAGACTCCCAGAATCTCCAGATCCACTGAATGATAAGATTTTATCGCTTTATTACTTAAGCAAGCGGTGTTGCTCTAGATTTTGTAATTGGAATAAAGATAGATGTGAATGAAATGTCATAGATAGAAATAGATGGAAACAGAACAATTTGCGTGATGAACAGAATTCACAGGAAATGGGAGACAGGGCAGGAGATATAAATCATTAAGCAGCCCGGGTCTCGGCTCAGATCCTTGCTCCTCCAGGGTTTGGCTTGTGAAGACCTCAGAAACAGCTATCGCCTGGTCACCACCCCACTGTTCACTCTCTGTGTAGAAGGCTGATGGCTCCTTCAGGGCCAAAGCCATGGTTCTGGCAGCGACGGCAGGCTCTGCCATTCATTCCATGTGCCAGTTAAAGTCAGTAATGGTGAAAGCAAAGATGAGTAATGGTGGAAAAAAATACAGAGAGAAATTTTATTCAGTGTGATGACATTGGGAGAGGAAACCAATAAAGGGGGATCCATCTTCCGGATCCCAATCTGAATTTCATATTTTAAACAGAAGAAGTTGAGCAAGGACCAAGACCGAATAATTAAGCAACCTTGGTCTAGACGCGGACTCAATGATCACTGTTTCAGCCCAGAACCTGCTCTTCGGTCCTCCCAGACAGGTATTTAGAAATAAGAACTTTCCATAGAAGTATGAGTGACCTCAAGTGGAGGAGAAAACAATCTTGACAGCATATCTGAATTCTATAGGTTGTGAACATGGGAAAATGAGCTTTTATATTTTTTAAATTAAAATACAATTAACATGGTTTACCTCCATCCATTTTCTTCCCCAACTCTTTCCATAAACCTTCTCCTCACTCACTCACAAACTCATGACCTCTATTTTTTTAAAAATGATTGTTATATATGCATATAAATGTATGGCTAAATAATCCTAAGTATATAAGTAAAGCCTGTTCAGTCCATATAATGTTACTTATGTGTCTGTGAGTTCAGGGCTAAGCATTTGGGACTGGAGAATGGATTTTTCGCTCTACCCTGGGGAAGGCTGTTTCTCCCACTCTCACCATTGTTTAGTTGCCTGTTTCTTTGAGGATGACAGCAGTGGCTATGCTAGTGCAAAAGGGGGCGGGGCTTCTCATGGGCCTCTATCTTAGAGTTTTCAGTTTGATTTTTTTGTCGTTGGAGATTGCCCTCAGGGTCTTTTACATATCAGATAAGCAGTTTACCACTGAGTTGCACACCTAGAACCATTATTTCATTCCAGTAAATTAGCTGTGTATTGGTATTCAAAAGTAGATATCTGGGCTGGGTGGTGGTAGAACATGCCCTTAATCCTAGCACTCAGGAGGCAGAGGCAGGCAGATTTCTGTGAGTCTGAGGCCAGCCTGGTCTGCAAGAGGTAGTTACAGGACAGGCTCCAAACACAGAAACCCTGTCTTAAACCCCCCCCCCAAAAAGAGTATACACACACACACACACACACACACACACATATACACATACACACAAACACACGTGAATGAGATAGCTCACGTTTATAATCTTATTGGTCACTCAGGAGTCTGAAACAACAGGTCTACTAACTACAGTTGGAGGCTACCTCTGGCTACACAGTGAGTTTCCCAACCAACTTGGGCTACAAAGAGTGAGACCTCATTTCAAATCATGCAAGAAAACAAACCGTGCATTAAAACCTAATGAGTCAACCAGCAAGGACGCTCTTTGGTTTACAGTAAAATGACTGGTTTGCGTGACTTTAAGCATCTATTTTGCAGAAAGAGAGACAGCACAGGAAAAGATGCTAATCTTGCGTGTCATCAGACCCAAAGCTCCAACTAATTGAATAATTAATCGATCACGCATTTACGAGATCTGGGCCTTGGTTATTTTAAACCTCTCTTGCCTTCTCACTTGAAACCTTGCTTCTTGTCGATGCGGAGAGGAGGGATGTGAAAATCTCTTACAGTTCTTTGCCTTTCTCTTCGGAATCTATATGCTCTTTCAGAGAAGCTAGGCTGGAAGCACCACGGCTTGGGAAATCCAGATTTTAAAGAGGACTATGGGGTTGGCCCGGGGAGGCCACCAAAACTCTCGTCCCTGTCTAAAGAAATCTGTGATCTACCAAAGCAGTGGCCAGCTTTTCAGGAGGCCCTGGCCAGAGAGGGCGGGAAGGGGCGGGGAGTGTTGGCCACGATTCTGCCCACTCCAGGCCGAGCCGAGGCGTGGGGCAGGAGAGATCCGAGGGTCTGGAGACCTCGTTGTGGCATCCAGCCTCCGCCGGACCTGAGGGTCCGAAGCGGAAAGCCGTGCCCGGAGCCCCGCGAGCCGCCGCGCCCATGGGCCCCGCTGGTCGGGCAGGGAGCGCCGCTGGCTGCGTCTCTGCGGGCTCGTGGGTCCCGGGCGCGCCGCGGTGGCAGGAGCAGCGTTCGCGGGGCTAGGGGCTCAGCGCTGGGCGGGCGCGGAGCTGAGGCCCCAGGATCGCGGGGACATGTGGCGTCCCTCGTCCCGCGTGGGGCCGGTGCGGGGAGCCACTGCACCGTGGTGCCCAGGCCTCGAGGCTCCGGGCCAGGCCTGTGGGACACAGAGCAGAATCTGGGGCTCATTGTGATTGGGTAAGTTCGCCATCCGAGTCGGATGCAATGAGTTTTAGATCATGGCTTTTTTTTTTTTTTTCCTGAGAAGTGCGTGGTGTTTTCCTCGGCCGGCAAAGGCGAAATCCACCCTGTCTGTGCGTTCTTTCTGGCATTCATTCATGAAATTGTGCCGCGCTGACATCAGCAGGCCTTCCCAAATGACGTTACTACTTTGCTTCTCCAAGAAGCAATTAGGGTTGCTTCTTGGGATTCGGGGAACCACCCTTTCGTGTGTTTGTTACAGAATCTAAAATCAGACCCTTGTTGGCTTTTATTAGTGGGGAGGAGCGCTTGCTTAGCATGCATGAGGCCCTGTGCTCAACACTCAGCCCCGCATTAAAAAAAAATAACAACACTGAAAACTTCACTATTCTACATTTTGATGCAGAGATTGTACTTATACTCATTTCAAACACTCCTCTCAAATGGTGTTTTGAACACTGTGAGGACTGTTAACACTTGAATTTCCACAGGACAGTTCCACCCAATTTTGCAAGTTATCAAAATCAACCTTAAAAAATTAATAAAAAACAGAGGAAGTCAGATCTCTGGATGAAGTACTGAAGAGCTAGCTAGCTATTCAGCCCTAACTTCGATGTGCCTGCAAGGTAGTTAGTGCAAAGTGGTTCCATTCAGTCCACCCAGAGGGAGCCCACCTCTTGGTTTCAAATGTAGACACAACAAAACTGTTACTATCTCTAAAACATAAGCTTCAGGAAAGAACTAACGTAAGATTATCAAATGTCTATATATTAGATAGCATAACAGACATTGCACCGGATGTAGGTTTTAAAATAGTTACAGCTTAGGATATGTCCCGTAAGTTTGCATGTTTTTTTTGCAGGCTGAGTAGACTAAGAGGAGTTAGCAGTTTACTGGGGAGTAAGCTGTTTAAAATATGCTTGGAATGACAGATCAGCATTTGGCTAGAGAGAAACATAATAATAACATAATGTAAGAAACAAAGACCCTTTGTGACTGTGTTTGGAATTCATGTTAGGACCTTATGCTCCTTGAAAGCGTTCATGTTAGCCGTCCTGCGGTGAGGTCACTTCCATCTTCGCCACAGCTCTGGAGTCAAGGCTTCTAGGGAGGATGGCTGCTGTGTTGTCAGTTTACAGAAGTGGGTGTTGAGCTCAAGTGTCAGCGGGCGGGTCCACCATGAAGACGGTGTCAGGAAAGACTAACATTAAAGTCACCCACGACACCAAAGTTTTAAAGTTTCTGGATGGCGTGTTAGTTCACATCTAAATTACACTCCTTAAGGCTCCAAATACATCTACTTGACGCAATATTGGTTGATCTTGGAATAGCTAGTTTGTAAGAATTTCTATGACTACCTAAGAGTTGAATCACAATGTGAGTGATTTTAAAGATGATTTAGGAACAGTTGAACAGGGCCAATAAAAAGTGGCTTATTGGTGTAAGAGCTGGACAGTATGACTCAGTGGCAGAGCACCTGCCTCATAGAGAGAGTCTCTGGGTTCAAGTCCAGCAGCACCAGAATAAAGAAAAGTGTAAAACCTTGCACTGTGCTATGTCCTTTTCTCTGTTCCCCTTTGATATCTTTGCCTGAAAATTATTTAACCGTACCTATGAGACATAAGTAGAAGAATGGAAAATAACACAATTCTGTTAATCATTGCTGTACAAAAAAAAAAATCAGTGGCAAGTAGATGACCTTGACTAACCTCTGCAGACAGTGTTCATTTGTACGAGAATCCCCTTTGTGATAGAGGACGATAAGTATGTAGGGAAAGGCAGGGTGTTTTCCATGTATATTAAAAATACAAATGTTAAAAGGTAGGTACCATTTTTAATTAGAAGCAAAGGCAGCTTTTGTTTCTAAAGCACACTGAGTGTTGTCTTTCTCTCAAACTCTGAAAGCTGGAGTCTACTTCCTCCATCTTTAGGTAATATGTGTTTTATTTCTATGGAAATTCATGATTCCTGCTAACAAGCAAAAATGGTTCCCTGCTACCCGTGCAGATGATGTTTTGACGAGGAGAAAACAAATATTCCGGGAGGTTCATTGAGAAGGCCTTTTAATGATTAACACAAACTGTACCAGGTCGGTTTAATAGTTTACCTAGATTTTTAGATGTTCTAATTTTCCATTCAACTTTAACATTTCAGAAGCCTGTAAAACGCAGAATACATACCAGTCAACAACACAGCTCATACTTCACTTGCCAAGCCCTAGGCACTGGAAAAGAACAGTATCAGAAGTACGGCCAACTATTCAGGCAACTTTGTGTTTTCTGACTTCGCTGCCATCAGTTGTTAACTATGTTTTCAGATCACTTAAATATTTATGTAGGTTATTAGCAACTTTGATTCTAAGGGAAAATTAAAATAAGGGGTTCCTAGGCCTCAGCGGCAAGGGGAGAGGGCTCACTCGACCACAGGGGCATTGTAAGTCAATGAAGGGCACATGTCACCATGTTGGCGCCTGGTCCGACTTCTTTGGCTTCCTTTCTTTCCAGAAGGGGGCTATCAGAAGGACTCAGGAAGCACAGCTCCACAAAGAGCAAAGATCCTCTACCCACAAATTTTACCAGAAACGTGCAGAAAGCCATTGACAAATATGCCAGGTAAGAAGCAATCATGTTAAACGCTGCTGGTGTTCCAGGCAAAAACATGCATAATAAATATGGGGGAGGGCGTTGACAGGACGGATTACATTACCAAGTGATTGTTAAACCACGGTGCTGTGGACTTGGCAAATACATTTACGAGAACAGAGAGGAGACGAGCCTAGAGGAGTCAAGCCCGTGCCGAATGTCCGCTCTTCCCAGCTCATGTGTCTGTCATCTGTGCTCCTTCCTGCAGCGAGTCCCCCTCATCCTTTTCATCCAGTGGGAGCCGCACGCCCACGGAGGCCCACAATTCATGGCCCGGCTCTTCCACACAGAGTTCCACCACTGGACTCTCCACAGAGAGGAGCTCAGTTTCTTCCTGGAGAGATGATGTATGTCTTTTTATAATTTCAGTAACCTGTGGGGATGGTTTATGGGGGAATAACCTTCTAGTAGTTTATTTATGTGTGTGTGTGTGTGTGTGTGTGTGTGTATGTGTGTGTGTGTGTGTGTCGGGGGTGGTTCGGTGGATATATACTCAACTGTGATGCCCATTCAGAGGTCAGAGGTCAACTTTGAATATCTTCTTCTATCATTCTCTGCGTTTTTTTCCCCCTTAGACAGGGTCTTTCACCGAACCTGGAATTAGCCCAGGGATCAGCTTCTCTCTACCCTGCCCCTGGCCTGAAATTACAGGTACAGGCTCCCACAGCCAGCTTTCACTTGCGTGCTAAGGATCCAAACCAGGTCCTCACTTTACACGATGAGCTATTTCCCCAGCCCTAAGAATTCCTTTTCTATGTTCAAAAAGAATCTATTTACAGTTATCTCGTCAGTATTAAGTATATCATACATATTACATATATGTACATTTATACTGTTATATGGGAAAGTATCAAGATGTCAAAATATAGAGAAAAATAAATTTTCTGATTAGCTCATAGTCCATTGTCTTAGCTGTTGTTTATTTCTTCCCCTATGCTACAACCCTGCCTGCCATTGTACTTGTGGCTAGAAACTTGAGATAAAGCCTTGACAGCTAAGACAAGTAAGAGAAGGTTTGGGAAAGCAAAGACTATGACATATCTCCATGGTTACAAAGACCCTGACACCCCACACGTACCCTCCACCCAGTCAGATATTTCACTTTTGCCTTCTAACCTGGAATAAGCCATCGACCTTAACTTACTTTGGGTATTTTGTGACTGTGGGATTCTCAGATAGGTGAGTTAGTCAGCTACTGTTCTGGTTTTCCTAAGATTTGCAGAATCCTTAGTCTCCTTTGTTCTTCCCTCAACCCCATCCCTGGGGAGGATGGCTATGTAAAGATGTGTATCTATATCTATGAGGACTCTTAAATGACTCTCATAACTGATAACTTTGTTTAACAGTTAATGAATGAGACTCTTAATATAGGATGTCATTGATCCAAAAAGTAAACACTGGTATACCAGTCTATCTGGCTACAGAGTTCACAATTTTACCTTGATTTACTTCTTCTTATTCAGTGGTCTTCAATTTATAAGTGTCGATTATGAAGCCCATGTTCTATGACTTTTAGTCTGGTATTGGTGTGATGAGATTAAACCCTTAGGGTAATGTGGTCACAAACTAATGGGATATTTGAATATATGCTTCTGTTTCAGGAATTTGACAAAGTCAATGCTCAGAAAGTCCAGCAGCTGTTTTGGGAGGTCGAGGAAATGCTATTTGAAGGGAAAGTGAGCCCCCAGACCCAGAATCTTCTGGCCGAATGCAGCGAGTGGGCAAGGAGATCCCTTCATCTCAGGTACGGAAATGGACACAAACAGCTGCTGGGGTGGGGGTTTGATCAGCACACAATTGATTTCCGTTTATTCAGCCAACATAGTGTGACTGAGCGCGTTTACCCAGTCAGAGTATTTCTCTGGAACACAGTTCTTTCTTGACAAGTCACACCCTTTATAACAGGTCCCACGGAAACCTTGACGTCGGTGGGGTCACATGCCTGTAATTTTTCAGAAGCAAATCCCGGTCATTTTCAGAAAGATGTCATGTCCATGGCAGGTGCAAGAGTCCGAGGAGGGACCCTTTATCTCCCCTTTCACTCTGTGTGAGTGGGAGCCATCTGTCATCACTGAGCCCATGAGCGCAGGGGAGGAGAGGTGGGTGGTCGTAGTGATGCTCCAAAGACCGGGTGATCATTTGCTGCAAAACAGGCTAGACGGTCCAAAGCTCGCTTTCTCTATTTTCTTCACATCAGGGGGACATTTATTATGGTTTTTTTTTATAAACAAGATGGAAAAATGTAGATTTGTTGGAGCAGAAGCATTGCTTTCTTCAACCACCTTTGCTACTCAGGAGGAAATTCGTTTTATGTTCTCGAGCTCTGAGCTGAGGACAATAAAATTAGAATACTAACATGACTTTTCTGATTAGCTTGTCAAGGGAATTTTAAAAAATTGTCTTAGCTAGGTGTGGCGACGCATGCCTATACTCCTGGTGTTTAGGAGGCTGACAGAGGCGTTGTGAGTTGAAAGCCAGCCGGGGATACATATAAGCCATGCGTATAGGTTTATGTCTTTTTATCCACTGGACCTATGCAAATTACCACCTGTAGCAAGTTTCCCTGTGCCCCTCTTTGCCCTTGATGCTCAGGGCAGACACACCTGTGAGGTAAGTATGATTCCAATTTGCACCTGACCAACAAATAAATGAAATAAGTGGCGAAGGAGCTGGGCACCTCTGCTCACAGTCTCTGTCCGGACTCTGAGAGAGCCATCCTGTCCTCTCCAAGCCTGAGCTTTTTCTACGACACCATGGTGGCTCTCTTGGCCTAGTCCACACTCCACCGCATCCCGTGTGTCCTTCGGAAGCAGCGTTGGATCCTGTTTAGAATTCTGAAACATTTTTCCTATGTCTGAGAAAAGAAAATTCGCAGCTTCTTAGCTTTTCTTCCCTTGCAGGCTGTTAGGAAGGCAACTCATTCCGCCCAGTGATGAAGGTTTTCGACACTTCCAGGGGAGCCTGCTGAGTTCTGCTACCCACGAACCCTTGCCTCCTGTTTCTGACCACTTCAGCAGTGTCAGAGAGTAAGTGTGTGTGTGTGTGTGTGTGTGTGTGTGTGTGTGTGTGTGTGTATCTTGCATTCATACATACATATCATATTTGTAGCCAGCATGATAGTGCACACATATGATCTGAGAACTTGAGAGGTACAAGCAGAAGGAAAAAGGAATTTTCAGCTATTTTCCAAACTTGAGGCAAACTTGGGGCAAGCCAGGGATACATGAGACTCTGTCTCAAAAAACTTAACCCCAAAATATTTGTTAACTTTATCGTGGTTCTCCTTCCCATGTTTACCTCATCCACAAGTCTTGTCTTCAACTAATTTGCATGCAGATCTGGAAGAGTTGGGGACAATGTTTTTCATGAGATGCTTCTGATCCTAGATCGATGCTTGCCTTTAGATGTGTTTGTGTGTGCACACATGCAAAACATACATGGAAAAAAACACACAAACACAGGGGAGTTAATGTCAGTGTATGTTTCAAAGACCCTGAAAGGTAGCCTCACACACAATCAAACCCCTTGTTGTGACGGGTTCCAAGCTTCAAAACACCAGAGGTAGAATAAGATTGCATCCTGTTGTCTTTCGGTCACTACCATATTCTGATGACTCCTTTTGATGCCACTGATGCACACGGGAGGCTGTGCTGCAGCATCCCTTTAGAACTGCAAAGAGATGTAGCTACATATAATGGTTTAGGATCTTAAGAGGCCTTTAAATGGTTTTGTCATCTCTGGGGTTAAATGTTTTAGAAGAAAGCTGGATGTGGTGGTAGGTACCCGTAATTCCAGTGCTGGGGAGGTGGAGGCAGGCGAATTCTTAGAGCTCACTGGCCACGCAGCCTATTCTTCTAGGCAAGCTCCAGGCTAATGCCAGAACCCATATCAAGATACACAGTGGATGTATCTTGAACTAAGATCCAAGATTATCCTCTGGCTTCCACATTCAAACACACACATGCACAGACACACATACACCACACACACACACACATCTATTTGCATAGACATGAAAACACATGCACACACAGGTTCAGAAAATGGTTTTGTCAAATGTAATATTTGGTGATGTTTTAGAGATTGTGTATCTTTGAAGATAACTTACAAGTCTATCACTGTCGTGCAAGTGTTATATCCTTTTGTTCTACAAACTCTCATGTGCAATGTTTTTGCTCCTAGGCTGTGTATCTCTGGCTCTCAGATAGTTCTGGAGGCACTCTCAGCCCCTACCCTGACAGATCCTGTTGGCACAGAGCTGACTGACCCCACGTCATACTCGTCCCTGAAAGAAGAGGTGTACCACATGGATGGAAGCATCGAAGAATATTTTGCTTTTGACAGAAAACAGGAGTAAATTGAATTTTATTTGGCATACTTCATAGTATAATATCAATAGTATCAATTCACCATATGCTTTTAATATTTTGTGCATTTTGCTACTTATGAAAGATTCCTATTCTTTTGAAAGACATATCCAAAGGTTTTGGATCCTGGCAGGGCATGGAAATGTTAGAGCAGGGCATTACTTTCTTCCTGACACTGTAGTAAATGGAAAGCCAGGGTTTTGTCTAGCATGCTAGTGGCTGTGGCAGTGGACAAGGCATTGAACCTCATGCCTTGGGACTCAGGCTCTTTACACTTAGCTTGCTGTGGGATAGAGAGGAAGTTCCATTATTGATGCTAAATAAATATTTTCTTTTAAACAACAGTGACATAGCATAAAAATTTGCCTCATGATTGAAAAGCAATACATTAAAAAGTAACTGGTTACTGAAGGAAGTCCTAACAAATATAAGAAGTCACAGTAAGGGTCCTTGCTGACCACCACGGCTGTACAATAGAATCTGATAGGAAAGCCAGAAAATTCATCAAGAGAGAAATTAGATAGATACTCCCGAATTGTCAGTCCATCTCAAGACAAATGGAGATGGGAACACAGAACAGCAAAACCGATGGCCCCCAAGAACAGCAGCTCGAAAAGAGGGTGTCATAATGCTAAATGCTAATGTTTAGAAATAAGGGGCTGGAACTGGTGAGAAGGATCATTGGGTAAAGAGTTCGCTGTGCAAATCTAACGAACTGATTTGATCCTTGGATCCTGTAGTAAAAGGAGAGAGCCTACCCGTGTTAAGCTGCCCTCTGATTTCCACAGAGATGCCATGGAACACATGCCTGGCACACATGCCCACACATTATAGAGTCAGACAGTAAGAAGACATAGCGATAAAGAGAGACCTTCAGTACGCTAATTTCACACAGGAAAAATAGAAGAAGCCAAGCCTCCAGATAGTTAAGAAAATAACAAAGGTCAGAGTAGAAATAAAAAAATCAATTTAAGAGAAAAAGAATAAAATATCAGTGAATTTGTCATTTTTCCCACTCTGTTTTGTCTTTCCCAGTTCTATTTACTTTTAATTGACAAATTAAAATTGTGTATTTTAAAAATAATAACAATGGGATGTTTACAAGGAACATGTCATACAGGATAGATAGTGATAGATATATAGAAATAGGTAGATAGGCAAATAGATAGATAGATAATACATAGATAGGTGGATGGATGGATGGATAGATAGACAGACAGACAGACAGACAGACAGACAGACAGACAGATAGATAGATAGATAGAGAAATAGATAGCTGATAGGTAGATAGATAATAAATAGACAGATAATAGGTAAATAGATAGATGATAGGTAGATAGATGATAGATTAAAAACACGTAGATAATTACTTCATCTTAACCATGGCTATTCTAGTAATTAGAGTGGTTTTCATCCTTAGTGGAGATGAGCATCTGGAACAAAACCCAACCCTCTGTGACAGGAAGTGGCATCGACACGGGCTTCCTCCCATCTCCCCTCATGACTGTATCAGAGATGCAGTGGCAGCAGAAGTGTTCGATCATGTTTGGACCAATGTGGTAGAGATACTGGAGGATCTCATTAGGAAAACCTGGGAATCAGCACTCACAGGTACTTATTTACCGAGTTTGGCGTCCTGGACCATCCCACGCCAGCTCTCACGCCCCACCTTGTGTTTGGGCTGGACCTAAAACATGACTGAAACAAGAAGTGACCATTCTTGCCTTCTACACAGGCAATCTCTGAGCGCGTAAAAGGGACATCATCATTCTGGAGAATCTTCTTTGTTCCACTACATAATCTGTTTTTCTATCGCTGATGCGGTCATCGCAGTAGCTGGTTGTCCCCTGGAGTCTGCCCTCCGCCGCAGGGCTGTTTGATCAATCAGCCTCTGTAGCGTAAACTCGTGGCTACTCGGGACATTCACTCCGTATTGATTTTTCTCTTGACACAGGCGAAAGAAAGCGTCAAGGGAAACCGAAAGCAGTGGAGAATAGAACTCCACATGTGCTTGTGTCTCGTCTCAGCACTGACGTCTCCAGTGTCCCCCCATCCCGAAGCTCTGAAACTCTCCACACGTCCTCGGCCTCCCACTTTAATCCACCCCAGGTACTGACAGCCTGTGTCTCTGCCCCTTCATTGTCATGTCTTTTGCATCTGTGTGAGAGGAGCGCCATTTTCTTCACTGCTCTCTCTCATGAACCTCGCCTCTGCCTGTGTGTGTGTGAGGACACTGGAGAGCTCACATCAGTGTTTGATGGTGCCTTAAACAGGAAAAGCGAATCGCTTAAGACAGCAAAGGCTGCCCCAAAAGGGTAGAAAATAGCTTTTTGGTAAAGTCTTTGTGTATTTGTTAATGAGATTAAAATGTAATATGGTTGTTTCATGGTGTCTAAGAGAACCACAACATATTTTAGTGAACACCCAAGCTTTGTTTGGAGATATGAAATATTTTCTACATTTTAGGAGACTAAAAAAATCAAAAGCAAAATATTTTTCCCTAAATATTTAGCTGTTACAAGTGATCCCCATCGCTTATACTAAAGTAACAAACATATCGATGACTATTCACAGGGTTCATGAATCCTCATTGTTTATGTTACATGTACCCCATTATTTATATTTATACTGTTTATAGTACATGTACCCTACTAGATGTTCTGAGGAAGATAAATGGTTGAAAATGAAACTAGTCACTAACCCACTGAAGCAAAACTACAACCCAGGGTCAGATACCAAACATTCTGTGAGGGACGGGGAAGGGAAGAAGAAAACGAGGAAGGGGAGGGAGGGAGGAAATTAAAGACCTTGAGGAGAGAAGTGTGGGTCTTGATTAGAGATGGAGGGTTGAGTTTTTTGTAGGTGACACCTGAGCAGGGATGTGAAGAGAATGGGTGGGGTTTGGGTTAGGCCAATTCAGACCCGGTAGAGTTGTGTGTCAGTGAAAACCAATGTATCTGAGAGTTTAAATGACAGAACGGGAAACCACAGGGCACTGGAGCAAACTCGGGGGGTTTGGAGTTAAGAGACGTGTGTGAGGTCTTGTTTTGGATGTTAGCTCATCTACACATCAGTCTCCATATGTGCTGAGAGTAAGGGTATACGGTGTAAGAGTTGTTCTCAGGCTCACACGCTAGGAATATGAGAGAGCTCACAGCACAGACTCTGGACACAAGCCCTAAATGCAGTTCTCCATAGTTTCGTCTTTGTTTAGAGATGGAGTAGCAGATGAGGCTAGAGAAGATTGATTTGTTCATGGGGTTTCTTCAGGGCACCAGGAGGTCTGAACATGATGCTTGACTCAGCCCATCTGTGTTGGGGAGCAGAGTAAAAGGATCCTTTGTAGTTTGTGTGCATGAGCTACACTCCCTTACCCCTCCCCTGCCATACACCCATACTCGTATACAAGAAGAAGCGGCACAGTCGCTTGTAAAGTGGCCAAGGGTTTGTGCTTTACACTAGGGTTCAAGTCTGGAGCCTGACAGAACATGAGACCCTTTCTTGCAAAACCTCACTGTCTTCTGTGCAGTCGGAAGATCTAAGCATGAAAGGAGTTCAGCCATTTACTGGTGTATTAAGTAGACCCTTGGTATTGGCTTCTGTTATAATCATATACTGTTTACTTATTCCACCTGATTAAATTGCTTTAAGTCATAAGTTTTACGGGGTCCAGAGGAAAAAAAAATTCATGTCTTTCACAAAGTTGTGTAAGCCTAAATGATGAATAAGATTTGTTAAACTGAGAAAGAAAGAAACAAAAACCAAAACCAAACAAAAAACCAAAGCAACAGCAACAACAACAAAAAGTAGAGGAAAAACACGCGTCTGGCTTGGAGTACACAAACTGAAAACTTTATAAGACCGAACAAAAATGGATTTTGTAGCTTGGGATGAAGCTGTTTCTGCTGTGTTTGCTGTCTAGCATAAGGCCTTTACGATAAACCCTCCTTCACCTTTGCTGTTTGGAAATAACTTTTGAAGTTGCTACTTTCTTGCTACTGCTATTTATCTCTGATACATTCAATATGATATTCCTTGTTTTGTTTCATATGGATATGAATTCTATAAAGATAGCATCTAGAGTTATATTTATTTATAAAATGCTACCACTGTTACGTTTTCCCTCTCACTAGCTAATTGATGCCATTTGCTATCTGTGGATTTCCAACAGGCATCCGTTGACAAAATGGCCGGCAATTGATTAATGCTATATTCTGTTTTCAGTTTTCTCAGCCCCATCGCTTTTCCAGCAACTTCTATAGTGACTTGAGCGGTGTGATGACGATTCAAGCCAAACCGCTTCAGCAGAGACCCACCTATTTTGCGGATAAAACACAGTAAGTATTAAGAAAGAATTACAGAGCATGCAAGGGCAGAAGCAGGTTATTCCAGGATCAGCCACAAAATAATCTCTGTTGTGTATTAGTTTAGAAGAGACGAGGAAAGGGAATCATGTCTTGGGCTCCATCCACTATTGGAATCATGTCTTGGGCTCCATCCACTATTGGATTACCAATCTTGCCCCTCCTGCTCTTTCCTCATTGACAGAGCAATAGAATGTTCATTCTCCAGAGACTGTGTTCTGTTGCTGTGTGTTTCCTGTCTTCAGGAAACTTAGGTGTAAGTCCTTAACTGGACTTTTCTTTCCCAGGAATGAGCAGGACGACAAACTGTCTGGTGGAGGGATCGGTACATCTTCACGTCACCGACTGGGCCGCATCCCAGACTCTCGGGGACCGCAGACTTCTGCCAAGAAAACACCAGTTCACAGGAGACTACCTTCAATTGCTTCAGACCCACAGAGACTGAGAACCCCCACCGTCTATAGTGATGAAATCCTGAGAGGAACCAAACTGTGAGTCTTGTTTCTTTCCTGGTAGAATGGTGGCCACAAGGGCCAGGGGTGCTTGTCAGTCAGGGTAGATGAACTGGTCCGTCTGGTAAAAGGGTCCTCCATCAGATTTCATACCTTATTATATGTTGGATCATGCTGCAGGGTTGTGTGGCTCTCACTTGCATTTGTCATTAACTTGTCAGATCCTCCAGGAGGATCTCTCCTGAACACGGAGAGTCTGCACACTTCCTAGCGTGGCGGTGCACTCAATAGATGCAGCTTGATATTTATTGTGGAGCACGGTCAATGTGAGTGCTGTTGACTGCCCTGGCTTCATATTTGTCTTCCTGAAATGCAGCTTGCAGTCATGAGCACTGTTATTGGAAGCAGCTGCAATCATTAGCACCGATTGTTGCCTTCTCTTCTGCGTCCTCCGGTGTTCACTTGGATGCTGCTGTGTTTTACAGGCAAACTGGCATTGACCACCTGCCCTCCTCAGCAGTTCCAACCTCCCGGAACCGGTTACCCCCGATAGGCTCCGAGGCTGTGGAGCAGAACACAGGAGCTTCCGGATCCCGCCCTATTTCTGTAAGATGAATTCTACTATAATTTCAGCCATTTAGATAGTCTATGGGAAAACAATCTTGGCACTCAGGGAAGTCAGTCCGACTGAATGTGATCTAGTTAGCTGTGTTTAACATGCCTGCATAATCTGCTTCTAGAAACTGAATCACTGAGGAGAGTCTAGGGAAAGTGAGAAGACTGATAAATTATCTTATGAAGGAAGCCTCAGCTTGAACGAAATTAGAAAGTCCAGGCATCAAGGAAAGACCCGAAACAACTCTGACTGGCATAGTGAAGTCATGAGCACAAAGGGCAAGAGGCAGACAGCTCTGCAGTTTAGTGTGGCCAGATAGATCCTGTGATTTCACACAAGTTATTTCAATGGCCCCAAACGTCAGTTCTCACTTCTTTAAGGGAGTAATAGCCATTCCCATATGAAGGAGTCCTTACAAACATTAGATGCGCTCATAAAACTTTAAATGCCTTGCACAAAGTAAGAGCTCGGCAAATTGTAACTGGTGTCCTTTAGGTCTGCTCCCATTTTATAGCTGACCTTTTCCATATCTGTGCAAGGCACAGGCCAAGAGCTCAAGCCCAGCTCTACCACGCAATGACAGGGCTGGGGAAGAAATGCTACTGGCAGTGTGTATAGCCAGGCCTCTCCCAGGCTTACAGAGGCCCCCTCTCTAATCTGACATAAACAACTTGTATCTGCAGGACACACAAGGGCCCCAGGTATAGGAATGTAAAGCTGAGAGAAAGAAGAAAAAAGCTGAGTTCATCTCACACACATCTTAAACAGCACTGGGACCCATTCCCATAAAGCCAGAGCTGTGCAGCTAGACTGTTTAATCCTAGCATAAAGTCATCAATGTAGTCAGGTGTCACATAAACAAGTCTGTGTTTAAAAATGCACTATTACATTTCTAGCACAATTTATCACGTACAGTTTTATGTGGTTAAGGTCTCTGGACCCTATTTGCATCCTATTACACTATGGCTTTATTGAATTTAGCGATATGAATACATACTCCACAGACAGACTCATGTTTAGATGTTTCCACAGCAGACCTTACACTTAGCAATGTGCAAATCAAAATATTCGATAAGCGGGTGATTGAGTACGTGTGCGAATAATGGAGACACTTGTAGGTTTCTTTTTGTCATTATAGGGATTTTGTTTTAAAGAACATATTATCTTCCATTCAGTACAGGGGAAGGCATCCACAAAACCGTGTGTTCAGTGCAATGCCTGAGACCGTCGAACGGTCACCTCTTCGAGAAAGAACCATTGTCCTGGAACAGCTTTCAAGGCCCAGTACCACACACACATTCCGGGTAGGTTTTGTGTTGTCTCTGATTTCAACTTTAAATAAAAACTGAAAATAGGACAGCTCACCCCTTTTTTTCTTTTTCTCCTCACAGTCGGACACACCAAGAAAAGGCTCCCTGACTCCCATGGAATTTGTTGCTCACACTTGGACAGGGCAGAGTATTTTGACAGGTAGGCATCTTTCCCATGTAAAGACAATGGGTGTGGTGACATACTTCTGCCATCTCAGTGATCAAGAGGCTGAGGGAGAGGGTTGGAAAGATGGAGGTCACTCTGGGCTACACAGTGAAGGTGTCAAAGAAAAAAAATGGGGAGGGGAGGGAGAGAGAGAGAACAAACAATAGTGCTATTTAAAAATGTCAGAAAATGGAATCCAAGATTATCTACCTCAATGTCATTGCTTTGACCACGTAGGAAGGACAGCAGGTGCATGTGGTCCATGGTTGGCCTGACCTCAGACAGCATGCCAGGTTATCACCCACCAGCTGCTGAGTGCCAAGTGGCAATGGCACTTATGCTCTTAATTAACCGGGACCTCACTCTCCTAAAACAAAGACTGCCTTTGGAGGGGTTGCAGTCTCTTTTTCCCTTTGTGTTTTCATTGCTGCTAAATTAAACCCTTATTCTGAATCCTCCCTGGAAATCTAAAGTGACAGTGCTTGAAAAAAAATTAACAGAAGCTTACTAAATGTTTTCTACTGTAGGGTTTTACATAAAAGTACTTATTCTGGGCCTAGTGTGCTAGTGGCCGAGGAGGGTTCTAGTGGGGATAGGACCAGTGATGTTTTGATTTTTAAAGTGTTATCCTATTTCTGCCCATGGAGGAAGTATAGCGTGTGATATACAGATCTGTAAGCTCAGGCATGTCTCAACCTCTCTGGGCGAGGTCTCTGTTTATCATGACATGTGGGTAAAATAATTACTGGAAAGTTCATGAAAAGGAAAGAATAGTTGCTGGTTTGCTCGGAATTATAAACCGTTTGTGTTAGGGAAAACTGGAATGTGAAGGAAATTTATTGTTGGAAAAGAAACTTTTAATAAGTTATAATTCTAAAATTAAATTAGGTTAGCATTGTATAACACATTTAATACTGTTTTATATCAGCCTTCCATATGTCACAGGTTTCAGAATTTTTGTTTTAATTAGGGGACAAACCCAGAGTCCTTTATGTATAAGGTAAAAAGGCTATCACTTATCTACACCCTGAAACTTTTTTTTGAGAAAGTCATGCTATATAGCCCAGACTAGCCTTGAATTTTTAATAACCTCCTCTCTCATCCTTCCTAATGCTATAAGCACAGGTACACTGTGACCATAGACCTGTTAGGTCCTTTTTGTTGTTCTGTTGTTTAATAGCTTTTTGACTATTTTCCCTGGTAGTATTAATTGACATCACTAGTGATGATAGCACTTAATCACTTAAGGGCAGCCATGTTTCATGGTGTGTGTGTGTGTGTGTGTGTGTGTGTGTGTGTGTGTATCTGTGTGAGTGTGTATTGTATGAGTGTGTGTGTATATGTGTGAGTGTGTATGTGTATGAGTGTGTATGAGTGTGTGTGTGAGTGTGTGTGCATGCTGTCTGTTATTCTCCTCAATCACCCACCCCTCCATTCATTTTTTAAGCCTTAGCTGGAACTCACTGTAGACCAGGCTGGTCTCAGGCTTGCAGAGCTCTATGAACCTCTGCCTCCCAAGTTCTGGGATTAAAGGTGTGTTTTGCCACACCCAGTTCCATCTTACTTTTTGAGATAAGTCTCTTGCTAAACTTGGAGCTCACCAATCAGCAAGGGTGGCTGACCAGCAAGCCCCAAATGTCCACCTTTCTCTGCTTTCCCAGATCTGGGGTTATAGGCATGTGTCACCAAGTCTGGAATTTTCTGTTTGTGATGGAATCCAAACTCAGGTCCTAATGTTAGCATCTCTCCAGCTCTACGGTTACTGCTTTTAATGTAATTTGGATGGTGGGGGGCAGGGGAGTAGTTCTCCATGTTTAAGATTAAATAATGATGTATCAAGGACATACTCTGTGCCAAAAATAAAGGCTGGTATCGAGCAGGGAGCATAGGTCGAGGGATATGACTCAGTGACAGAGTGTTTGCCTGGCTTGTGGTTTGTGCTTGGTTCCAACACTAGCGGGGAACAGAAAATCAAGGTGGATGACTCAGCGGGTAAAAGTGCTCCTTTCTAGGCAAGCCAGATGATTTGAGTGTGATTCCAGGAATCCATAGTGTAACTCCCAAATTGGCTCCTTACCTCTTTAAGTACACTGCGGTACATGCAAGGACACATACATCTCACACACACACACAGAGAGAGAGAGAGAGAGAGAGAGAGAGAGAGAGAGAGAGAGAGAGAGAGAGAATCTCATTATACAGTCCTGGCTGGCCTGAAACTCACTATGTAGACATGGCTAGCCTTGAACTCATAGAGATTCATCTCTCTCTGCCTCCCAAGTGCCAGAGTTAACCACACTTAACAACAACAACAAAACCCCCAATTTTTGATTGAACATATTTTAGCCTGTGCTTTAAGAACCATTTAGTCTGATGGGAAAGATGGAAAAGGCCACGAGAGAGATGAGCAGGGTTGCCTCTCTCAATAGTCAGGTGGTAAGAGTCACAGGAAGTTTTCGTGGAGATGGCTATCACCTGGGGCCTGAGAAGAGCGTGAAGGCTGACCATGACATTGAGTAGATGCTGCTAGTCCTGGTGGTGAGGATGACCGGACTGAAAGGATCTGCTGAGCTCTCTTGGGAGGTGACCTCTGCACCTAGTCCAGTAGACATGTCTCCTCGGTTGTTAGGTATAGAGAGGTAGAGATGAAGGGAGAACTGGGCTCTGGGTTGGCTTTAAATATGAACACCTAATCTTTCAAACATTAATTAGCATGTTCTCTTATTGATGTTTACTGTAATTATTATCATTGGTGCTTAGAGGTTTTTGGCATTTCCACAGATTCCAAAGGTTCCTTGGGGCCATGTTCGGTTTCTTTTTTTTTTTTTTTTTTTTGGTCTGGCAAGCAGTCATCTGACTTGCTCTGTTTCCAGAACAAAGAGCTCTAGGAGCTACTGTCTTAGCTTTCTGTTTGATCTATGATTGGAAAAGAAAAAGAGATGATTGTCTCCAATAATGGGTGCATTTCTTTCATGGCTGGCTCCATGGTTCAGAGATACCTTCATTCTCATCATCCTGGGCCTTAGACAGACTTCTGCAGAAAAAAGTTCTTATAAATCCCTTAGCTGTGGGAGAATGCATCCCAGGACCTAGGTTTTGTTGCGGGGTTGGGTGGGGAATTCCTTCTCCTTACTCAAGATTCTAGATGATAGTATTTGCATGTGACTACTTTGTAGTTTATGTAAATATGACATTAGATACAATGTTTTTATTGCTCAAAATATGGTCTGCATGGAGCAGACAGATAATCTCAGGAGGCTGAATTTTAATCTTTTAAGGCAAAAGCCTATGTGTCTTGTGTTTCAGGTTCCCAGTATCTACCTAAATCTTACCAGAGGTCAACTCTGACTGCAAGAAAGAGGTTCCCAGTGGCATCATGATAACACTGCTCTGGAATTATGGACTTGCTGGAACATGTGAAGCCTTGGCCATATCGTTTGGAAAAGTCTAGGAACAAGTATTACCTGGTGCAGCTACTCACCTCTCTGATAGCCGGAGATGTAGGGTACCAAGAGAAACACAAGCGAATAAGTAACTTGGTTGTGAACACTTTGCTTTATACAGAGAATACAAGGGGAGCTCCCTAAGCCCTATGGGAAGCTTGCCTGAGGCTCCTTGGGCTCTAGAGCTCTGCTCAGAAGACCCTAGTTTGTCCCCTGATTCTCTTTCTTCATCGCTTAACTTACAGCTAGTCTTCAACACGATGATCATGTGGGTGCGTTCTGTAAGAATATGCCATTGTGTAACATTTTGGTCTCATTCTCTTAATGATGCTGTCAAAAACTAAATAGCAGTCATATTTGAGACTATTTGTCCATTTGAAAAAATATTCTGGTTCTTCTGCTCATCATGCTGACTTTAAAAATAATTACCGCATATGCAGTGTATGAAGTGATGGGTTTCATGATGACAAGATTTCTCGCAACTTTGTTACCACGTGACTAGTTGCGAAGAATTGAGAAATGTCTTGCAAGCCAATTGTGTTAAAACACAATGGTAAGCTAGTTTTCACTGTCAAATTTAGACGGTGCATTTAAAAGTATCCCATATTTAAAGCTGAATATAAGCATAATCAAAATCGTTTGCACATGGTCCTGACATTAACATTTCAACTGGCGTGTTTGACACCTGGGCTGGGGGAATTGGGACAGCAGCATCCTTGCTTCCTTCCAACCTAGGCTTTGCTCTGCCATCACCTCTTCAGCAGAGCCTCCCTGAGCCCTGGCTGAAAGTAGCAGTTGCCCCAACCTCTGCCCATTTCCCTCTTTATTTTTTTTCAGACCGTATGTCCCACCTGATTACTGGCAAGGCCCCTTTCTGGTTCCTAATCCTGGCTCATTTTCATATACACACATTCCAAGTCAGCATACTTTCTCTCCTTTTTAATCAGAAATTTACACTACATCAACATAAATCTCTCTATCTAAAACAAATCTTACATGCATACACATGTATGCATATACCATGCAATCACGATAAATGGTTTCAGCACATTTGCTGTAAGAAGTGGGGACCATTGTCTACTTAGAGATACTTAGAAGCTGGCCCATCTGTGTAGAGCTGGATCTGCTCTTTACAGAGAACGACCAAGCAGAAGTGACTTCGGTTCCCCCTTCACACCCTCCACTTATTTCCTGCAGCCCCCAGGGCAGGAGAGAGAATGAACACGGGTCAGGGTCTGTATTGAGCCTTCCTTTCGGATGGACACTCTGAGCGCCACCTCCTCCGCCCTAGGGAATGTGTCAAATGGTCAGTTTCTCACTGCAAACTGACCAAAGCATTTCAAGAACTATGTGAACCATTTCTCACCGTAAGCTCTGGAGGCTCTGGAGAAAATATCAGTCTTAATGCAACCGTTCTCCACACAGAGGGGTTTCTGGACTGAGGAGTGGCTGGAGTCCTGTCCTCCAGGTGCCTGGCTGGCGGCTCTGTGCTGCATCATTACCGGTAGGGGAACCATTGGCTCTGTTCTCTCAGGGTCATTCAGCCCACTTCCGGTGAATTCCTAGGTGCCCTCCAACTGTTTCTCCCTCAACCCAAGGTTTAAAAAGGGAGTTAGTGAATAGGGCATCTAATCAGATGGTGAGTCTGAGATAAGTTACTGTCTTGGAGCCATGGGAGTGATTGAATAGTGGCCTCGTCATGTTTGCCTTCAGAGGTTTGAAGTTGGAAATGTATTGTTTATGTCAGCAAAGTACTGCAGGACAAAGAGAATCAGGGGCAGATTTTACCTTCCAGGCTCTTCATTAGGAAGCAAAAGCACTGCTAGAGGGTGCCTACACCCAGAGGGCTTACAGATTCTAAAAGAAACCTTCTCCTGGAATTTACTTCATGCCTGTGTTAAAGGTATTTTGTTTGTGGGCGAAATGAAATTTGTAAGTTAGCAAATGATGCTTGTGTGAGGATGGTGCTGTTTAGACTGAAAAGTCAGGGAGTGCTTCTACAATATTCTACTTATGTAAGTGAGTCTTAACTTAGGCTCTCTCTGAAAATATTGAAAATGGGAAATCACTCCTAGAAAAAAAAATTCAAGTGCGGTTTAATGACTCCATGAATTAAAATATCTTTAATTTATCCCAAGCCAAAGAAAGGATGAAAGAATTTAAAAATAATTCAAGGAAATCTACTATTCCATGGAAAATAACTAGATTAATAAAGGATATAAAAGGAAGCAGGGATCTTTATGTTTGTGTTACCCTGTACCAGGATGGATTTTCATTACTAATTGCGAGGTTCACTTTTAACGCCATAAGTCATTCCAGTATATTTTTATTATCATTGCTTTCTTATAACGATGGATGATTGTTCAGTAATTTTAATCAGTTAATTTTTAATAAAATATAAAATGTTAAGAGTTCTCAGAATTTCATTGGATTTCATAAAAACATCCTTACATTCCCAGTTTTATGAGTTCTGTAACTATCTTTGAGGTTTCTAACACACAGACATTTGTTCTCTCTCTCTCTCTCTCTCTCTCTCTCTCTGTCTCTCTCTCTATTTCTCTCTCTCTTTCTCTCTCTCGAGTTAGAGTCTCAAGGAATCCCAGGCCGGCTTCAGATTTTCTATGCAGATGACAGTAGCTCTGAACTCCTGACCCACAGATCTGATCTCCATGGCCAAAGTACTAGAATTAGGAATGTGTGCCACTACACCCAGATTATTTAATTATTTCTAAGCAGACAGTCAATTTTCTTCGGAAATTTCAAAATAGATAGATAGGTAGGCAGTGTGAGAGTGAGCAAGAGCAGGAGAGCAAGCATGAGAGAGAGCATGAGAACGAGAGATTGATTTGTGGAAGTTTCTTTCATAAAAAAATACACCAAAGGAAATTTTGTTTTAGAAAGTGACCCTTCTATGCTGTTGTCAGCAGAAATATATTATTTTTTTTCAAACAGTAAACATTTTGGTTAAATGCTTTTCCTGCTGGGCTGAATAAGACAAAGGTTTTGCTCTCAGAGAATTTAGATTCTAGGGGACAAGATAAGCAAGCAGTAGACAAATTGAATAGGAATGTAGGGCCAGCCAGTGATCAGCGGCACAAAGAAACAAGAGAAGGCGGCCGAGCACACAGGTTCATGTGGTGCAACCATCCAAGGCTGTACTTCTGAGGTCGTACAGTCAAAGGCCCAGAGATGAGAAACATCAACCATGGGGATATACATGTGAAGTCCGGAGTGAGACTTAACACACAGGAAGAACACTGGCAGTACTCAAGGAGCAGCAGAGAGGCAAGGAGAAAATGGAGGAGTCAGGGTAGAGGCTCAGAAGACGGCATCAGGGAGGTGCCAGGGGTCTCAGGAAGATGCCTTTGCAGCATCATGAAGAGTAGTCAGAAATGTCAAATTACTTAGGTTCTGAGGATGAATGTGTCCCTGGCAAGAAATCCTCATGTTTCAAGTTCGAAGGCAGTAGCTAGTCAGAAGGGACGTTGCAGGGCTTTAGATCAATTTTGAAATTGAGCAGGTAAGATTTGATGTGAAGTGTGGTTGCATAAAGGGTCAAAAATGACTCTTGAGCCTTTGCCCTGCCTCTCGGGAATACGATGGAACTAGAAAGAGAGCAAGAAGGTAAGTTTTAGAGCACGTTAGAACACACTGTGCTCTAGAGGATCAGCAGAAGGCTGAAGAGAATGTCAGAGCATTTGGATATCTGGAGAAGCACAAGCTGGAGGTACAAAGTGAGCGCTGTCACCATGTGCACCTGTCCTAGACCCCCACCGAAAATGAAAGCCTGATAAGGAAACCATGGATCTAATTTATCTACCATACCTGCTGGTTCGCGTACTCAAAGCGTTCTCGGGATACTGACATTTAGCCTACTGTTAAGTCATCTCATGTAAGGCCTTATTCAGTCCCTCGTACAAAATACTGAATACCTGGATCCAAAGTGTGCCGGCAATGCAGAAATCCAGAAATGATGGTTGTCTGTTCTTAAGACAACGCAGCTAGCCTGTTACAGTTATCCAAAATTGTACAAGACTTTTCACCAGCCCTGGAAAAGTCAGAACTTAAAATTCAAGTTTTAAGTTTCTACCAAATACGTTTTTTTTTTCTGTTTTGTTTTATTTTTTGTTTTTTTT
>NC_022032.1:18728184-18732983 GCF_000317375.1 Microtus ochrogaster | reverse complement strand
ATCTGCCTGCCTCTGCCTCCCGAGTGCTGGGATTAAAGGCGTGCGCCACCATCGCCCGGCCCAAATACGGAATTTTTAAAGCATCATTGTAATGTTGAAAAGTCATTGCCAGGCAGTGATCATCAGTACAGTTCATAGATGCTATTATATTGTAAATCGACGGGGTTACCCAAGAGGAAGCATGTGGAGAAGTAAGGAGACCATTCTGAATCTTGAACCTTTGAAAATCTGGTTTGCAACTATGGTGTTATATTATAAATGGAACTGTCTTTAACATTCAATGCTCTGGTTTAAGGAGTGGAGCATTTAATGCACCAGTAAAAGTTCTATCAAGTGGAAAAGCCCCCTTTTGTATCAAATGATCTTTGGGAAGGGAAATGACTAGACCCCCCCCCCCACCATGTTTGGTTGGATTAGCTTTGTGAGTGACAACCTGGCAGGGGTGGTCATTCATACATGTCACAAACCCACTACCTTCATGTGGGCAATGCAGCAACAGGCCCCAAAGAACACCACTACACTTCCTGGTGGGGACTCTATTGTGTTATCACCTGTTGTACTGCGGACACATATTACCACACATTTCCTACACGTAGTCTGAAGCTGTAGTATTAGAAGGCCACGGTATGAGAAGAATTGTTACCTCAGAACTAAAAAAAAAAAACACCTGGAGAACCGATGAAGGGAACAAAGCTTTTATTATATTATAAATTGCCCCATTTTCAATATCTCTCTTGCTGAATGTCTACAAATTGGCTCACCTTCCCCACCCTCCGGACGCATCTTCAATAGCCACCCTCCTCACTAGTGAAACACTGACAAAGCTCCTAAGCTTGGTGTCCAGTCTCTGTCTGTTCCTCCTGAATACTCGCGTACACTTGAACTACCTTCCTGAGGAGCATCGCCTGTGCTCCAAGGAGGGACCCTGAAGGTCTAGCAGAACTCACGCCTTTCCTTGTTTGGGAACCTCCCTTTGCCCATTTCCTTACTTGTCACTTCCTTGAGGCACACCCCACTTGTGTTTGAAGAGGCGGGTTTACCTTACAATGCTGCTTGTTTGTCCATAGAGATTAGCAGCAAATCACGGAGTAGAGGCCTATCTTCTACTCTGACAGCTGTAATTGACCTCAAAGCTCAGCCTTAGTCCTTTAGAGGGGAGGAAACTAAAACCCAGGAGACATACTTAACAACGCTTAGTAAACATATTATTTCTTAAGGAAGTCTGGAAGTGATTCAATAGCGCAGAAATAAAAAAGAAGAAGAAAAAGAAGACGACTAAGTTCCCCTCCTCCAACTACTTCCTTTTGATTGTAGTTGCAAAGAAAAATTTTCTCCCATCTCATTTATATTTTAGTGTTATATTGCTGTATGTGCATTACATACCATAAAATATAATAAATACAGCAAATTGGTGCAATTCTTGAAAACAGGCGATTAATATTAAGGCTGAATATATACATCATTTAGCACTTCTACTTCTAGCCATATGTATTCAAATGAAATATGTACATAATTGAGTCAAAAGACATTTAAGAGAAGGAACATTCATAATTACTTACAGCACAGGAAACTTGTAAACAATGGACACACCTATATTTATATTACTATGTTTTATGAAATATATTAATGCTCTACATTACTGAATGAATACATATGCTAGGTAGCATACCACTTTAAATAGTAATGTAATGATAATATAATAATGCTTGTTTTGCTTTATCACTTATTTTCTTTTGCTCTCTCACTTAGTAGTTTACAAACTTCTCTTCACGTCGGTGCCTACCAATGGCTCTCTAAAAAGTGACTGGAGGGGAGAGAGAGCAAGATGGCTCAGCTGGTCAAAGAAAGAGCTTGCCACCAAGCTTGACCACTTGAGTTTGATCCCCCAGAACCCACATGGTGGAAAGAAATCTATTGTCCTCTGACCTCCAATTAAATAAATTTTAATTCAACTGGAAAAGTCCCGGGTTTGTTTTCTATACATCACAGAGGCCACAGACGCGTCTGTGGGTAACCCGCCAAGTCTCTAAGAAAATAACGGAGAAAAACGGGAATCCAAGACATTCTTTGGATTTCAACTTTTCTTGGCACTCTACCTAGTGGGCAGGAAGGGACCTTCTACCAGGAGAGGGCACCTCCAGCCTCGCCCTTTGGTAAGGAGAATCCGGTGTAGAGGGAAGAGGAGCGGTATTAGGACTGGACCGTGGTATTATTCCACGGGTAATCAGAAAACAGACCCCTGGGGGAGGGAAATCGGGGCGGAGAGAGGGAGCGGATTTCGCTGGCCTTTCTTTTCCGTAGGCTTAGCGATTTTAGCTTAGCTGCATTTTGACTGCCCGCCATGGCGATTGCTTCCTTCCCAAACCCTCCGCATCCCTTCTTTCATACTCTTCCGATCTGAACCTTACCTTTCCATCCTTTATGCCTGCTTCCTGTTCCCTCAAGTTCTGACTTTCCTCCTTCAGAGGATTTTGGGGGAAGTGCCAAGGTTGCAATTTTATTTAGCTGCCGTGTCTCAATCGGTCAGCTGACACTCACTGGGCATGCGGCTTTCCTAAAGGTCTAGGTCACAGGAAGATGGCTGCTGTGCCTAACCCTGAAAGCAGAAGCTATCTCCCAGGTCAGCCAACCCTGCCCCTAGGGCAGCAGCTGACACAGGTTGCGCAAGGCCAAGTGAATTTAGACTTCCAAAGATTGCGTTTCAACACTCCTCACTTGAATTTTTTATAACAGACTGCTCATGAGACCCGTAATTCCTCCACATCTAGCAGGAACACAGCCCCCCCCCCCCATCAGACCTCGGTGCGTCCAGAGCTGGAGATATGACTATCTAGTTTTTTTCTCCGTCCAGAAACTGTCCTAAATTCCTAAATTCGACCTCCTCTGCCATCTTTCCACACCGTGAGACTTCAAGTGTATTCTGAACTTCAGCGTTCAGAAGCTGTTCCGGGTCTTTCGGGTTTTCGCTTTCGTCTAGCACCCAAGAGGCCGGCGTGGATGACGCAGGCTCCAGCGGGGCATCATAACAAGCCAGAGGCACTTTATCTTAGCCTCAGAAACTTTGTCCCCAGGGTCTGGCGGCAACGGTGTCTGCAGAATTACCGGGCTCCAGGGCAGGAAGACCGAGCGGACCGGACGTGTCCCGGGTCCTCTCGCTGAGCTCGGAGCTCCAGCATCCCGGAGTTCCCGAACTGGTCCCCTGACACTGTCGCTTGAACTTGGAGCAAGACCTCCCTCAGTCCGCCGCGCCCCGCAGCGGCTGAACGCCACCAGCCTGCAGCCAGCAAGGAGAGGAGAGAGATGTTGTGGTTGTGGTTAGGGCTCATCGGGCAGAAGCTGTTGCTCTGGGGCGCAGCAAGCGCGGTCTCGTTGGCGGGCGCCACAGTCCTGCTCAACATTCTGCAGATGCTGGCTAGCTATGCGCGGAAATGGCTGCAGATGCGACCTATCCCATCGGTGGGTCCCGCCTATCCCTTTGTGGGACACGCGCTGCTAATGAAGCCCAACGGCGCAGGTAAGGGTTTGTATTAGGAATCTATACTCTGACCCGAAGACTGCTAGGCTCCTTGTCAGTCTCGGAAACCTATCTAACCGACCCCCACCCACCCACCCTTTGCCATATTGGGGGTCCTCACATCCCTCAGATTCTCTTTGGCTACTAGGAGAAAGAAGAAATCTTTGATCCCAAAAGAATAAATTCCCAGTTCTCCCGATTCCAGGTTCCACTCTGGTGCCTACCAAATTGCACCGTGTCTCTCCGGTCCTATAACGAGTGTATATACAGATTGCAATATTTCCAGGTACCTGTGGTTCCTTTGGTCTTTTCTCTTTCCTCCATATCTCAAAGGTCTCTTTTCTCTTGCTGTGCTTTGTAAAACATTAAGGAGGAAACCCCTGGGAAAGCTGCAAATATCCTCAAACTTAATGCCATTCCTCTTTGTATCTTAGTTAAGAAAACAAGAGAGCAGAGGTTGTTTTGAGGCTCACCATCCAGACATTGCATGACTTGACCAATATGCAGCTAAAATTCTCTTGGCCTTTGTATTTCGACTGTTCTGAGGAAGTTTTTCAAGACTACTTCAGCAGACTCTGCTGCCTGGGCCTTGAGGTGAAAATTACATGGCCAGTTTCAAAAACTTTATTTATTAAAGAGTGATTTTTTTTCAAAACTTAAAATAATCTTTTAAAAATATGTTTTATGCAATTTTTTTGTTCTGCTGATTTAAAAAAAAATACTTTAAATCAGAAAGTTCTTCACCATAGTGGTATTTGTGGTCCCCTGTTGGAGTAGTGCATTTGATCTTAACACTTAATTTCTATGGCCGTGTGTGTTAGGATGCCCAGAATAGGGGAGATACATCCAGCATGGCACGTTTTAACATGAACCTGCCTCAGAATGTACCCTTTCTTCATACTAATTATTAATAGTTACTACAGGCTGAACATCAACTCTAAACCTTCTTAAGATCCTTTATTATCAATTCTGCGACCCCAGACAAAAACTGCACCTCATGACAACGTGACATGACTAAGCTGAGACATCATAGGAAAGTATGTACCAAAAATATTTTCTAGCAGAAATCCAAGTAAAGTTAACATTAGTTACCTAACAATCTATGTAGGTATGTTAGAAACACATTGCTAACACGCATGCTGCTTACTTGCCTATACTCAAAAGAAAACTAACTTCCCCTCCACTCTGAGGCTTGAGAACTTTTCCTAACAATTCCACTGTGAAAATCATGACAGACAAAATCCAAAGCCCAAAATGCTCATTGGGGAACAAAACGGCTTTTAGT
>NC_022032.1:18714106-18727837 GCF_000317375.1 Microtus ochrogaster | reverse complement strand
CACAGTTTTCTAGGCATATACTTTACTTCCTTCACCCAGGGCTCAAAGACTCAGAGTTCTAATTCGTCTTAGGCACTGTTTTCGTACGTTGGTCTGGGCACTAGACTGACCTTTAGATGTGTGTATCTAAGAACACTGAGACACGCTCACGGAATGGGGAGAGCTCCATGCACAAAGAACATCTCCTCCAGGCCTCAGCTCTTTGAACATCTGCATTTCCCCATTGTGGCTTCATCCACGTCATCGTCACCCTTGTATTGTCTGTCATGACATTTCAAATGCCAGCAATTATACACTGAGATGTAAGCCATTGCAATGATGGTGATATATTTATGTATTTTAACTTTTGACCCATTTCTTTACGAACACAGTTGATCTGTTGTGATTGTCATTAACACATCTGGATGTTTTGACTGTAAGGATATATGCGTGATTACTTATTTTATAACATAAAGTGGCCTCTGAGACAGTCTAGTGGGTTTTCAACTAAACCACTTTCTGAAATTTTTTTTTTTTTTTTTTGGTTTTTCGAGACAGGGTTTCTCTGTGGCTTTGGAGCCTGTCCTGGAACTAGCTCTGTAGACCAGGCTGGTCTCGAACTCACAGAGATCTGCCTGCCTCTGCCTCCCAAGTGCTGGGATTAAAGGCATGCGCCACCATCGCCCAGCCACTTTCTGAAATTTTAAGGAGATATTTTTATATAATTTTTTTTCTGTAATTTTATTTTCAAGTAGCTAGCCCTTCAGGGTTTATCTTCTAAATACTTTGGCCTTTTCTGAATTTTCCTCACTTGGAATTATAAATGTCTGGGAACAGAACTCTACTTGGAAGGGTCATACATAGCCATAGAGCCCCTCCAACTTCACCCTTGGTAAGTCCCATATTTTGGGGAAGTGCACTTAAATCTTTAGTGACTAAGACCAGATGCAAAAGAACTTTGAGCTGATGGGGCTCTTCTGAGTCGTTCTTGTTGAAGTGACTCTGAGTGAGGAGAATGGCCACTTAGAAAGGGACGGCTTATTCAGTCCACAAGTACTGGACTTGGGGACAGAAAAACCATTGCTCAATTTCCAGTTATGAAACTGACTTTATTTGGGAAGTGGTTGAGAACTCTCCGAGTTAAGGGTTTTGTTGCTGTTCTTACTCATCCCATTTATAGAAGAAACTATTGGAGTTAGTTAAGATGCACTTGTTTACAGCGAGTCCCTTAAGCACCAAGCAAGCATTTATAGAGACCTTTCATACTCAGCATTGAGCTGAGCACAAGTGGCCTATCAGAACATGCTAAGATAGAATCTCTGCTCTGAGCTACACTTATGTAAGAGGCTGTGCCTTTTATTCTGTGGCTAATGTCCAGATACGCGCCTTGGTATCCTTCCTCTGAGTATTGCCTATAGACTCCTGTTGGCATCTAAATTCATACATCTGCCAGCCTTTCCTGTTAAATAACCAAAGGGCCCAGCCTTTGGATCTGTCTCCCTCCAACCACAGATTCAAATGTCCTCCTCTTCCTACCACATCAGACCAAACCACGCAGAAGGCAAATGTGGAACAGAATGCTCTGAAATCAATGAGTTGATATAGCCCAGGATTAAAAAAATATTAATACATGCATACATATATATAGATGTGTGTATGTACATGTGTGTATCTGTGTGAATGTACGACACATATGTGTGGGTGCTTGTGGATTTAAGGTGGTCTGCTATTAGAGGTGGGAACTGAACTTTGGTCCTCAGGAAGAGCAGTACGTGCTTTTACCCACTGAGCCATCTCTCCAGTTCTAAGTTTTAAAGTTTTAAAACAATTTCCCTATTCACATTTATTTTATTCATTTACTTGCTTAGTGTGTGTGTGTGTTTGTGTGCACATGTGTGTGTGTGCATGTGTGTGTGTTCACGTGTGTCACAGTGCATATGTGGAGGTCAAAGGACATCTACCTAGTTAGAGTCATCTCTTTCCTTCCACTGTGTGGATCCCAGGGGCTCAAATTCGGGTTGAATGTTGTGTCAATAAATAACTTTACTGGCTGAACCATCTTTCTAATTCTTTCCCTGAAATTTTGACAATACTGACAAGACTTTTTATCTAAGAGATGTTTGCAGTTTCTTTTCTAAGTGGTTCAGGGTCCTGGGACCAAGCCAGGTCCTACCACTTTCCAGCTAGCATTGGACACTGATTTATTAAGAATTACATGTTGCCATTTTAAATCCTAATAATTAACTTATAAGAGCTTATATCATTGTTATATTTATTTGAAGGATAGATAGTATTTTTTAAATAATGTTACAGCTACAGGAACGTTGCAGCTCATGGGAGCTCACTTCCCCCCGCAGCTTCCTTTAATGGTGATCTATCACTTACTTTATGTATTTGTAGAAAGGAGATGATGAAACTTTGCACATTTCAATGAGCATATTCTTGTCTCCATTGAATTTAGGATAAAATATTTTTCTTCCAGACTTTTTTCAGCAGTTAATTCAGTACACAGAGGAATTCCGACACCTTCCCCTCATTAAACTCTGGATTGGACCAGTGCCCCTGGTGGCTCTTTATAAGGCAGAGAACGTGGAGGTGGGTATGTAGTCCTACAGGGGATGGTGTGCTCTGGAGGCTGGGATGTAAGAAGTTCATCCGAATACATGGGACAGATATAGCTGCACATTTCCTTACGCTCCACCCAAAGAGCGTTTTAGGAGGCACGGTGCAGGCCATTCAGTGATTTCTTGCTGCTGCAGTTCGCTTGCAATCCTGGGAGAGTAACTCCCACAGCTGCACGTGTTTCTCATTAGGTCCCTATACACCTGTTCTCGTTTGGATAGAAGCCTTCCGAGGGAGATTTCTGTGGTTGTTGTTGTTTTGGGTTTTTAGTGTTCCGTTTTGTATTGGAGATTAAATCTAAGGCTACTGCATGTCATGCAAATGGCCTTCTGTTTGTTGACAGAGGTTTCTGTCCCACCAGGTCCCGCAGTCGTTCAGTCCCAAAGAGATACACAGAGGTCTGCATTAATCATAAACTGCTTGGCCTATTAGCTTGGGCTTCTTATTAATTAATTCTGACATCTTAACCCCTAATTCTTGTCTTTGTTAGCCACATGGCTTGTCACCTTTCATCAGCAAGGCATTCTCATCTGTATCCTCTATGTTTGGGTGACGAATGCAGACTGAGCTTTCCTCTTTCCAGAATTCTCCTGTTCTTATCACCCCACCCCTACGTCCTGCCTGGCTATTGGCCAGTCAGCATTTTATTAAAAATAATACAAGCGACAGGATAAAAGATCATGGTCCCACAGCATCTGCCCAATGTGGCTTTGAACACATCCTGTAGTTCCAGGCTACCCTTGAACTTGTCTGGAAGTCTCCTGCCTCAGACTCCTGAACAGCCAGTGCAGTAGTCCTGCACCAAGCCTGGGGCACCAGACAGTTTTAAAGGTTTAAAACACATGACTAATAAAATAGGGTGTTTTCATCATGGTTTTTAGGGTCTCATACTATCTGTGATAAATTTATTATTACTGTCCAGAGGATGTGGAGCATAAGGAAAAGAAACTAAGCCTTGGGGTTGTTTGCCTGGAATGTTCTGGGGTGTTCCCACCCGATGTCTGAAGCGGAGGCTGACTTAGTTATTTAGTTCTACTGCTTGCGAAGAAACACCGTGACCAAGGTCACTTGTAAGAGAAATATTTTAATTTGAGGCTTATGGTTCCAGAGGGTTAGAGTCCGTGACCACCTTGACAGGGAGCAGCAGGCAAGCGGGTAGGGTGCTAGGCAGTAACTGAGAGCTCATATCTCACTCCACAAGAATTGGGCAGAGAACTAACTGGGAATGGTATGGACTTTTGAAACCTCAGAGCCGAGCTTCAGTGGCATCCCTCATTCAACAAGGCCACACCTTCTAGTCCTTCTCAAACAGATCCACAAAGAGTAGACTATATATTCAAATATATGCGCATTCTCAGTATATTCAAACATGTGGGTCATTCTCATTCACACTACCATAAAGGCTATTCTGTCTGTTTACTAAACAGTACAGTGAACATGGTATTGAGAAAAAATGAGGAAATTTTGTCTTAATCATCTTTTATAGGATTGTCAAAAGGTAAAAAAAAAAAATGTTTTTCTAACCCTTTTGACTCAGAATAGCACATAAAGCCACAACCAGATATTATCGATGTGTGACCACATGCTTCTTACAAAATTGTGTGTGTGTGTGTGTGTGTGTGTGTGTGAAGGTGTGTATGGAGTGTGTGTATGTGTTGCTTTCAATGTCTTGCTGCTTTCAGGGAATGGTTTTAGGTCTAGTTACTATCAATTGTTGTAAGACAGCGGCATGAGTGGGTTACAAAGAAGAAACAGAGGATATGGTACATTCAAGCCATGCATTCAATGAGCTTATAGAAGTTAATTACAGTGGGAATCTGATGTAGAATGAGATTGATGTCATTGTTTCTCCTAGAGGTCCATTCTAAACAGGCTGACTGTACAGCGCATAAGCGGAACAAAAGCATAGTCATAAATGATCTCTGGTCGCATTATTAGCTTGTTGCAGATGGAGTGGGAGTCTGAGAGTAATGGCAAGCTACAGGCAGCATTCTCAGAAAAATTGTTCCTACAATCCTACTCCCTCACTGAAGGAGAACGCTCCAATGCCCCTGAGACATAGGTACTAGATAACAGAGTAATCACTGAAAAGGCAGATATTTCTATATCATCAATGTGTACAGGAACAAACAAACAAACCTTTAAATAACAATAACGTTTGTTTTGAGGGACCATGGCAGGGGAGGGAGTTTGGGGGACTAGGTGACCACTAGGCTGCTGGCAGAATCTGATTAATATCGGGGATGTTATTTTTAAGCCCTTGCGTGGTTTGGCTGGTTTATTTATTAATTAGCGGACTGGCAAGTTGCTGAGCCACAGTTTTTAAATTTTCTTTTTAAAAGTTACCATTCCTAGAAAGGTAAACAGACTGTGAAAAGCTTCTAAGTTTGCATCCACAGAGAAATGTCAAGCCCGCCCTTCACACCCCAGGTGCCCCACTGTGTTCAGGTGGAGACTAGTCTTTAGGTCAGGGTGAACTAGCAGGGCAAGGGAGGGTCAAAAAGGATGGAGGATTGGGCCATGAAGTGTGCGTGATTCAACAGGAGGTGGGGGTTGTTTTTTGGTTGTTTTTTTTTTTTTTTTTTTTCGTCTTTTTTTTTTTTGTTGATGCTGTTTTGTTATTCTTCTTTTTTTCTTCTGAGTTTTTTCTTGTTTTTTTTCTTCTTTTTTTCTTCTCCAAGTTTCTGAACCATACCAGGGACAATATTTCTAATTGTTTAATGTTTAAAAGCTCATAAATTGATGTTAATGATGCCTGAGCTCCAGTTCCTTTAAGGAAAGTGATTAAGGGATGTGCATAAGTTTAAGCTCCAGAGACAAAGAACTCCCCGTAGTGAAAACAAAAGCCAAAGATAATCAAGGGATTCACCTTTTCATTTTTCTCAGCTGCATTTGGTCCCCAAGTGTGGATAGAATATCATTTCTATGAAATAAATACTTATTTGAAACTCCGAGCAAGTTTTTTTCTAGGCATAAGAATTAAATGAACCACAGAGAATAATAAACATTGATAAAATATTGATCTGAAAAGCAGACCTAGTCTGGTGTTCTTATAATTGCAGTTATTTTGATGTTTGAATCTTTTTGTTTGTTTTTTTTTTTTTTAATTTCTTCTTAAGGTAATTTTGACCAGTTCAAAGCAAATTGATAAATCATTTCTGTACAAGTTTCTACAGCCATGGCTGGGCCTAGGACTTCTCACAAGGTAAGGATTGTCTGAGGTTTTTTGATAGACAACTGTCCAGCTACCCGGTAGCGTACAGCTATGGTAAACAGGCAGTTCCTAGCCAGGCATGCATATAACCAGAAGCTGTGAGCTTGTAAGTGGGAAAAGCACTCTAAGAACTAGGAGGTCTGCCGTAGGGGGAAAGTGTGTGTGGGGGGGGAAGCCTTGAAAAGCTAGTGGAACAGCCAGGTAGCTGCAGATACCTACATAAATCAGCCTTGATCTGACACCTGGAAATAAGTCTCTCCCCCCAAGAGAGGGTCAGCCAGGAACAGGCATTTAGTAAACTCTTTTTCAGGCTTCAAACAGGTGTCTGAAAATCAAGGCCTAGGGGAGAGGGGCTGGTCTTCAGAAATTCATCTTAGAAATGGACAAAATATTCTCAACATTTTCTACTTTATAAAATTAATTTTAACTATTAATATCATAGAGTGGGGTCCAGGTATCAACACTATGGGGATAAGTGAGACTATACTATGTGGCCCCTTTTCTCATTTGAATGAGATCATTACGGCACCGTGGTGGAGGCTGTTTCAGAATCGCGCTAATGGGGCTGGGCTCGCGGCTCCTGCGCGCTGTGGCTCTGCTCCTCTTGAGTTTATTATAATTTGTCCTCTTGAGTTTATTATAATGCGTCCTGCTTTCAGTACTGGGAACAAATGGCGCTCCAGGAGGAAAATGTTAACGCCCACCTTCCATTTTACAATCCTGGAAGATTTCTTAGATGTCATGAACGAGCAAGCAAATGTATTGGTTGGCAAGCTTGAAAAACATGTCAACCAAGGAGCATTTAACTGCTTTTTCCACGTCACTCTTTGTGCGTTGGATATAATCTGTGGTAAGTGCGATCGGTTTATACTGTGACAATAAATGGCCGAAATAGGAAATAAGATTCCGTGGGTGGGACGCATGAGGGGATTGATAGGAAAGGACCCAGGATCCTTCAGGGTAGTGTTGTAACTCTCCCCAAGAAGCAGCAGCCATTCCTGGGGTGCGTGTGGTGGGGAAAGGGGGGGGATGTCCAAAGTAGTCACCATATCACTTTGCCTGGAAGGTCAAAAGGAAAGGATGACAGGAACTGTAAATAAGATGTGCAGAAGGGAAAAGAAGCGGCGAACAGAAGAGAAGAGAACAGGATCCACCTGTCTCTCAGCGTCCCGTGTCACAAGGCAAACACAGCTGGATGTGTAGGAAATGTTTCTCTCTGTATGTTGCAGAAACAGCTATGGGGAAGAACATCGGAGCTCAAAGTAATGGTGATTCTGAGTACGTCCGGACAGTGTATAGGTAAGTGCATGCATGTGCAAGTGTGTGTGTGTGTGTGTGTGTGTGTGTGTGTGTATGAGTGCGTGTGTGTGTGTGAGAGAGACTGTGTGTGTGCATGTACAAGCATGTGTGTGTGAGTGTGTGTGTGCGTTGTGTGACTATGTGTGCGTGTGACTGTGTGAGTGTGTGCATGTGCAAGCGTGTGTGTGTGACTGTGGGAATGTGCGCATGTGCAAGCGTGTGAGTGTGTGTGTGTGTTTATAGTCTTTAAATATTCTTTAAAATTGCTACTGATTTGGGCTTTAAAACCATTGCTAATCACATCTATCTATGTGGTATTTTGATTGTGTTTGAAATAAAATTTTAAACTAAAGATTCACTTCATAATATAGGCATCAACATTAGTAACAGGCGATTGCTATAAATTTATTGTTTGTCTGAGTACTATAGTAATTTAAAATTTCTCATAGCACCATGATGTCACAAGGCAAAAGAAAGATAGAAACAATCCTAATAGCATGCCAACTATTACTATTTATCCGTTATTTTTATGAACACTCTGTAACAGTTCTCAACCCTATCACATGGGTCACATATCAGATAGCATGAGTGTCAGATATTTACATTATGGTTAATGACAGTAGCAGAATTACAGTTACAAAATAGCAATGAAAAGAATTTTGTCATTGGGGGGCAGCACAATATGAGGAACTGTGTTAAAGGGACACAGCATTGGGAAGCGTGAGAACCACTATTCTAGATCTACACCACAATGCTGGCAGTGGTTACTGCTGTTCTGTGTGTGCTTTCTGTTTTATTGGGAAAATTTTAATACCATGTATTTTTTTTCATATCTTCTGCGTTGATTGTATGTTGATTTTGCAATTGAGGCCATCCTTTTAAACTTTAAAAGTTCCAGGAGTTATTCGCCTATTAAGAGATGGGGCTAGAATTTTACGTGATTTATACTATATTCCTTTATTATTCAATTAGTTTCATGCTAACAGATATTTACTGAACATCTATAACCAGCCAGGCATCATACAGCTAATTACCAGTTACTTTAAAATTGACACAGACGACAGAATAGTATGGAAGATGGCCACTGAACCAGGAAATAGAAATTTAGGAATTTTAACAGTTGTTGACAAAGAAAAGATCAAGTTATTATCAGACTACAAAGCATGGTTATGTTCTAGAATTGTGTTCAAAGCTTCAAAGAACCTTCAAAGAGCTTTCACTTAGACTGTCCTAAAGGAGGCTGAGCAGAGGTGTGAGAGGCAGCCTTCAAATGAGAGGCAGGTGCTGGAAACAGCTCTGTGACAGGTTGCTATTTAATGTGCAGTTTCTTGTAAAGACCGCTTATTTCTCAATCACACCTATCTATTTTGTGTGCATATGTATGAGTGTGTATGAGTGTGTGTGTGTGTGTGTGTGTGCACCACGGTGCACATGCAGAAGTCAAGAACAACTTGTAGAAGCTGAAACTGCTTCTTCCCTTTTGCCATGTGCGTCCCAAAATTAGACCTCAGGTTGTCAGGCCTGCTCACAGGTTTGTTTAGTTGCTGAGCCTCCTCACTGGCCCCACAGTTTTTAATGTCCTCAGAAGAGTGACTGAGTAAGTGCATAGAACCTAGAGGCAGATTTTATCCAAGCCTTGGGTATAAAAGCTCTCCCATTCCTGGGAAATTGTGAACTCGCACTGTAGACATGAAAAGCACTGGCCAGAGGACATCTGCAGGTTTCAGAGCGGAGTTTTCAGTTCCCCAGCACAACCATTATTTGCTGAAGCTCCATTATATGTGATGTGATCTATTATTCCACCACTGAGCATTAAACATGGATCTCTAGCAGCCTCGAACACAAATCAGCATCATTTCATTTATTACTGCTATCGAGGCCGGGTTCCAGAGGTCAGCAGATATCAAAGGTACTGTTATCCTGTTTATAGGATGAGTGATATGATATACCGCAGAATGAAGATGCCTTGGTTTTGGTTTGACCTTTGGTACCTTCTGTTTAAAGAAGGACGAGAACACAGAAGGGGACTCAAGCGCCTACATACTTTCACCAACAATGTAAGTTGTGTGTGTGTGTTTGTGTATGTGTGTCACTGTGTACATGTGTTCAAAATATACAAAGCATAGAATCAAGTGGAATTAAATAACTTCACAATGTTGTGCAGCTTTACCAAATATGAGAATATTGTTTATTTTATTTATTTATTTATTTTATTTATTTATTTATTTTTTGGAGACAGGGCTTCTCTGTAACTTTGGAGCCTGTCCTGGAACCCACTCCGCAGACCAGGCTGGCCTCAAACTCACAGAGATCTGCCTATCTCTGCCTCCTGAGTGCTGGGATTAAAGATGTGTGCCACCACCACCCAGCCCATATTTTTAAACCCAATGTTGTTATGTTTTTTAAAAAAAATATACCCAAATGTAGGATCATGGCATAAAATATATTTTCTATAAAATTTAAATAGAATAGTAATGTAAAAAAATGATCAATACTACATCAAAATTACATATTCAGCTGGCATTTATGAAATATTTGCTGAGCGTTCCACACTGCAGCCAGTGTTGGAAAGAGAGAAATTAATCAGACAAGCATATTCTCTATCGTATTGGAGAGTAGTCTAGGAGAGGAGGTTCTCCATAACCGTAATTACGGACCGTTCTGTGGACTTATGGACTTTGAGCATTTATTAACAAGCAGGGTTCTGGATGGAAGGAGAAAGGGGACTGAGATCTGTCCAGGAACCCTTTGGGAAATGTTTGCAGGAAGGCAGCAGTTCTCATAGGAAAGAACATCTAACACAGTACATAGTATAATTCAGTGACCATTAATTTGGTAGGATTATTTTCTTTCCAAACTGAGAAATAAGCAGGTGATAGTTTTGTTTAAAACATCTTTGGGTTGAAGACATGCTTACCAAAAAGCAAGGTTTGAAAATATAGAACACAATTGCAATGTGGTGAAATTTTCCTATTGAAACATATCTTTTCTTTGCTGTAATTTTTGCTTAAATATATTGGGCTTGCTTCTTCATTGGTGGCTCGTCCAACAATGAGTCACGTGATTAAGTCAGTGGGTGTTAAATGAAGGAGATGCTGCCTTGAGTTGCCTGCAGCGTCATTGCCAGGTTGCCAGAGGAAAAGCGGTCACATTTTTAATTGCATTTTCACTCTGAATGTAGCAACATCAACATCAGTGCAATAACCCATGAATTCCAGACTGCATAGACAGTGTTATTCATTCTGCAAATATTAAAATATATATATATATATACACACATAAACACTTCTGAGTTCCATGAGGAATAAAAGAAAACATAGTATTTTGTTCCCAAATTTCTGAGAATGTGCTTGTTTAAGCCTCTGCACGGGTAGGTCACCTAATTACCGAACAAGGAAAAAAATGTTCATGAACTCCAGGCGGTGGTTCGAAACTAGCCTGGTCTTACAAGAGCTAGTTCCAGGGTTGTTACACAGAGAAACCCTGTGTAACAGAAAAATACAAAACAAAACGAAACCATTCATGAACACAGCAGAGGTGTATGGACTGTTTCTGTTATTGTTATTCAGATGAATCTAATGAACACTCTAGAACGCTGCCCGGGGTTCTTATTCTGAGTGGGGGAATCAATACACGGAAGCAGACTCTGCTAAAGAGGATGGTGGTGCTTGAGATTGTGGGGAAACATGCTAAACAAAATGCAATCTCAAAGCATGTCAGGTAATAAGGGAAGAAGGGACAAAAGAAGGAAAGTCAGGCACACAGAGAGAGTGTTAGTGAGCAGGGCAGGCATGAGCGTGGAAGATCTCTGTGTGGCTTTCACCTGAGACCTGTACGTGGCAGAGGATCCTGTCTCAGGCGCACTCAAGGGCCGAGCATTCTGGGCTCCCCGAAGAGCAAGCCAGCAGGGTGAATTGGCTCAGCAGCTATTGGTTCATGAACTTGCTATTTCCTTTCTCCGTGACCAGATGCACTCACCAAGAGGGATCTAGAATTAGTGTATTCTGTAACTGTGTCCTTTCTTCTTCTCCTCATTAGTTCCTGCACATCTCTAGGGGACTGTTTAGTAGCCAGTGACTCTGTTCCCCTGTTAGAAAGATTGCAAAAGTAGTGTTGAAAATTACCGCTTTGTCCTAACATGAAAATCGTACTTCATAGTTTCACTACTCGACGTCCTTAGTGTTAACCAAAGGCTTTGTTGCTCTTCCACGGGAGCCTAAGTTGTTACCAAAATAGAAAAAAAAAAACAGGAAAAGTTTGGGGGTGGGAAAAGTTCATAGAAAAAAAAATGTAGCGGTAAGCCTCACCAAAAGTGCAAATTGTGTATTTGACATGATTTAAATCCTACAGGTCATCGCTGAACGGGTCAATGCCATGAAGGCAGAGGAAGACTGGAGTGCCGGCAGGGGCCCTGAACCCTCCAGAAGAAAGCGCAAGGCCTTTCTGGACTTGCTTTTGAGTGTGACTGATGAGGATGGAAACAGGTTAAGCCAGGAAGACATCCAAGAGGAAGTTGACACCTTCATGTTTGAGGTAAATTTTTTGCCAGGTAACTTTTATTATTGAAGCCTTTCACAGCTGGAGTGTTACTGTGGTGGAGACATCTGCCTAACTTATACAAGAACTAGGTTCCAGCCCCAGTGCCACAGAAACAAGCAAGCAATACATACATACATACATACATACATACATACATACATACATACATACAAAATAAAAAATAAAAAGGAGGGGTTGGCGGAGTAGCTTAGCGAGGTGGCTCAGCAGTTAAGAGCACTGGCTGCTCTTCTAGAGGACCCAGGACCAAGTCCCAGCACCCACATGGCAGGTCACAACTGTCTGTAAATCCAGTTCTAGGGGATATGGCACCCTCACACAGACACACATGGAGGTAAAACACAAACGCGACCAACAAGATGGCTCAGCTAGTGAAAGTGCTTGCTATTGAGCTTGACCACCTGAGTTGGATGCCTGCAGTCAACATGGTGGAAGGCAAACTCTACCTCCTACAGGTTGTTCTTTGATCTCTAAACATGGGCCATGCCATAACACACACACAAAACATATCCAGTCTCCTTGATGATTAGAATCACTAGCATAGAGAGTTGGAGAGATGGTTCAGTGGTTGACAGCACTGGCTGCTCTTCCAGAGGACCTGGGTTCAATTCCCAGCACCCACATGACGGCTCACAACTGTCTGTAACTCCAGTTCCAGGCGATATGGCACCCTCACACAAACATGCATGCAGACAAAACACCAATGCACATTAAGTCCAAATAAGTGAATAATAAATAGAAAAGATTACAGAAAGAATCACTAGCAGAGATTTGAAAAATTCAAACACTAAAGCAGCTTTAGTGTAACTGGAAAAAATTAATATCCTCTTCAGAAATGCTAAAATTTAAGAACAGAGTGATGATAGACACATTATATTTTATTAAGAAAATTTTAGGGTCCCCAGACTTTTCCCAAGAAGACACGAAACCTCACATTGTCCTCGGTTCCCTATGTGGTTCCATGTTTCTCTTAACGTCCCCAAACAGGCCCATTTCACTCCTTTCAAAGTCTAGCACGCATCTATTGCTGAGAGTGCTTTAGACAAAGAAAACCTAACCAGCTTGTGATTCCAACGGAATCTCTCTGACATTTTAGTATTTTTTAAAAACTCTTCTTACAAATATACCTTAAATATTGTATCAATATCACGAAGTGTGGAGCTTTCTACAGGTGTTGCAAACTTAAGGTTTCAGGAAATCCTCTGATGTAGCAGCAGCCTCCGAGTGGCAGGAAGGGAAGTGTGCATGGGCTTCCAGAAGTCCTAGAGTGCCGAGTATTGTGTTGCTTTGGCTTCTCTGTCTCAGTCATCAATCATTAGTCAAGGAAAAGGACCCGCAGACACGTTTCAGGCCGGTCTGATGGTGGCACTTCTTCAATTGAGTCCCTTTCTTCTCCGGTGGGTCAAGTTGACAGTAAAACCTAACCAGTAAAGCAATCCTCCTGTCTCAGCCTTCCCCCAAGTGCTGGAGTTATGGAAGTAACTACTCCCACCCAGCCTAGAGGCTGTAGAATCTGTTTGTTGCTCACTGAGGTGAGCAGCTGCACTCAATGAGTTAGGTACTGCAGTCTTCCTGCTGCTGTGAGACACGGGGACTTCACTTTTGTCCTCACACACACCACAACAATTTAAATGTCTCCCCCTTGTAAATTCAGGGTCACGATACAACTGCAGCTGCGATAAACTGGTCCTTATACCTACTGGGTTCTTATCCAGATGTCCAGAGGAAAGTGGACAAGGAACTGGATGACGTGTTTGGTGAGTTGGACCACTTTGTTAGCTCTGTTGGGGGCCCTAAGAAGCAGTAGGTGTTTTTGATCCATAAAGATGCTGTTGTCCTCAACACAAGGCCATGGTATAGGACTCCTGCTTGCACCTAAAACAAACACATGTGCCCATGGCTTGGAGTCACGGGCTGTGCCTTTGGGCAACACCAAGAAGATGCTGTGTGGGAGCACAGGGCACAGGTGGAGAGAGCTATGAGGGTAAAGGGAGAGTCCATGTGGCTGCATCTGACATGGTGAGAGCAGTGATGCAGGATGCAGCAGGCACGTGACTGCA